>NW_007232940.1:296205-530547 GCF_000164805.1 Carlito syrichta | reverse complement strand
CGCGGGCTCAGGTAATCCACTCACCTCAGCCTCCCAAAGGCACGGGATTACAGGCTGAGCCACCGAGCCCAGTGTAATGTTGCATTTAACCACCTAACTGTACAGTTACTAGAATATACATACAATACACATGAGCACTACTTTTTTGAGATCTATTGGGTTTATAAACACTTAGGTAATAGTGCTTGCAATGCTCTACTGATCATTCTACTGAGTTAAAGGACTACACGTATTAAACATATGACTGTCTATAATACTAATTTATTATACTCTCTGCATACATGTTTATGTTTGTCTCCCTAAAAACCAGAAGCCTGTATAAGTGAGAGATTATGCATTCTTTAAATTTTTACATTCTTCCTCACCAAGCACAGATTGACACTGTTAGCCCTCAAAAATGTTTGATTGATTAGCAAATGAACATGTAAATTAAGTCTGATACAAATAAGTTTGCTTTCTATGGCACATGTTATTTAAATTAGATTAAGAAAAACATAAGCAAATTCGGCTAAATCATAGTGACTGAGTGTCCTAAATGTATATGAAAGGTAGTATTGTTTTAGGGGCACACAACTGAATCTTGTCTCTACCCCTAAGTAAGAACATCATCTTTGGCAAATTTATTAAATTGGTGCAATTTTCTTGTCTGAAAAACTTGGATAATCATACTTACTTTATAAGGCTGTTAATAAAGTGATGTTTATAAATATCTTAGCAGAAGCCTGGCACAATCAGTATTCATAAAATGGAAGCTTCTGTTGTTGTCATCAATGTATCATTGCAACAATAGCAGGCAAGACACTGCCTAAGAGGCTCTTAGTTAAGGGAAGTCTAGAAGTCTAAGCAAATCATTATCTGAGGCATCTGTCTCATAGATAGCTGAGCTCTAGATCATGAATTAAAGTTTGCAGTTAAATATCTAATCTCTAGAGATATTGACAAGAGCCAAATGGAGTCCCTTAAGCAGAACTGAGGGCTTTGAATGGACAGTGATGCATGAATTCAACAATGGGAGCAAAGCAGAAATGTTATCTGATCACATAAAAACTAGGCTTAGTAGGGAAAAAGCTGTGATTTGTGACCCTGCAGAGAGATCTCATGCTCAGAAAGGGGCATCATGCCCTCATTTCCAAGTCTTGTTAGAATCAGGAAGTGTCTAGAGCAGCAGTACCCAACGTTTTTGGCATCAGGACCAATTTCATGGAAGAATATTTTCCCACAGAAGAGAGGTGGGAGGATAGTCAGGCATCTGATTCTCATAAGGAGCGTGCAACCTAGATCCCTCACATGTGCAATTCACCATAAATAGGGTTCACACTCCTATGAGAATCTAATGCCTCCACTGATCTGACAAAAGGCAGAGCTGCTCTGCTTTTCTGATGGTCACCTCCTGCTGTGCAGTCTGGTTCCTAATAGGCCATGGTCTGGTACTGGTTCACAGTCCAGGGGTTGGGACACCCTAGTTTAAAGTGTTGGGCCAATCTGGGAGTAGCAAGTCAACAGAGATTAGGACATCCAGTGCCTAAGAAATGACCATGGCATTGGAGCAATGGTCTATAGCTTATATTAGCCAAAGGAAAATCCTGTGTGGCCAGGCCCTACTCATATGACAAACACTCTGGACAGCTATCAAATTGAAATATTGTTAAAAGTAAAATCATGTTTCCATAACCAGTAACAATGCATCAATTGAAATGTACATAGAAGTCTAGGATGTAGTGAAAAATCAGAAATACATGGTGGCATCAAATTTTCATAGCAGTATGACACAGCAGAAAGGCCCAAGATAAATTTGACAAAAACACCAGGGAAAAACAAAGTTATGGATATATATCATTTCCCAGTATTAAGATAACCTAAAGAGGCGTGTTACAGGATATGTTCTTCCTAGTACTAAACTTGTGAGAAGCTTCTGGAAAGCGATGGTTTCTGTCCTCAAATAACTGAGAAATGCCACATACTAAAGCCTCTTTAGCGAGTTAGATTACATTAGCATATTAATTACCTGAGAAGTCCTGTTAAAAAGCATTCTTATATTTATTTAATCTAATATTTCCTGATCTTCTAGGGCCACCATTTTCTTTTCCTAGTACTTAATATTCTGTGAAGAACTTTGGAAGATTCTGACCCAGGACCATTCATATTATAGTAAATACATGTATTTTATCCTCAGTTTTTATGTATTGAACAACAAAGATACCAATAAACACCATGACAGAGTGTAAGCCTCAAATAATGTATAGCAAGCACCTGGCATGCTATGTGGTATTTAGGAACAATGAAAGTTAACAAGAAGAGCTATTGGATGTAATGATAACTAAGAATAATAATATTGCTATTATGATCAATATATCCGTGAAATATTAGGATCTGTACTCTTTGGATTACTTAAACTAATATGGTTTTGCACCTGAATCCTTTCTTCAAGAATGTTTGTCTTCAGTATTAACCATTTCTTTTTCACTCTTCACAAGTATTTCTGATAACTGTCAATTCTCAGATAGATCTCCTTCTGTACGGTCACCCAACTCCTATCCTGTTTTCTTCCAAAAGTAGTACCATTTTAAGGGAAACACAAAAAATAGAAAACCAACCACCTTCCAAAAAAAAAAAAAAAAAACACACACACACAAAACATAACCTCTTGCCTCTCTTCTTTTATTCCAATTCTCAATGAAAGGGAAGAATCAGATCAAACAAACAAACAAAAATCTTAAAACTGAAACTCAGAGAAGAGTAAGAAGGAAAGACAACCTCCTTTCCCCTCAATACACATCCCAGTAACATCAAAGTCATTATAGGTCTTGCACAAGGTTTAGTTCTAGAGAGTCAATGTTAAGTTTTCACTGGCTCCAGCCTTCTCCATAGAACTTGAAATCCTTAAATTCACTTATTTGGCATCTCCAGTTGGGTATCAAAACCAAATTCTTGATTAAACCCTCTGCTGGCCCTGGCTACCAAATATCTTCTCCCACAATCATTCAGTAAATGCAATAAGCAACACCCCAAATCTTTTTGCTCAACCAGAAGCAAAGCCTGTCAGTTGAATCATTAAAATATGTGCCTTTGACTCCTTTTCAAGCCATCTTTATCTCTTTCCCAGATTACTACATTATTCTCCTAGCAGACATATCTCTGCTTTCACCCAGTGATCCTTCTAACATGTCAGTCTTCTAATGCAAGCCTACCAACAGCTTCCAAGCCCACTCATAGTATTATTCAGTTCTTTCCTGTGGCTCCTGAGGGTCTAAATTCTCTAACCTCCCCCTTATCTTATCATATCTCTGACTCTTTTCTCACATCTTCTTCTCTCCATTCAATTTCTCTGAACTTTGTGCTCTCTCTGGAATATTTTGGAATGCTTTCACCTTATAATAAGGATGAAATGGTTAATATATAAAGAGAGCTTAGAGTTGCAACTCACTCATAGTATGTCTCTATATTGTCTCTCTACTCCCTAGAGCTCTTATGCCTTTTTTTCTTCTCTTTAAATTTTTACCACATCATGTGCCATGGTACTATTTTATAAAGAGCATTCAACAATGCATCCACTCCAGGGTATTTCCTCTAAATGTTCCCTCTGCCTAAATACTCTTCCTCTGGAAAGCTACATGGTCTGTACTGTCACAACCTTCAGATCTCTTCTAAAATCATCTTATCAATAATACCTCTATGATTATACTATATCAAATGGCATCCACAATACATGACATGGTGAAAACATAAAGAGGCAAAACCTAAAAGTCACAGGGAATCCAAATAGTTTTAAAGCAATATTAATTGAGACTCACTATGAGTAAGATGTGGCTCTAGCTCTTTACATGAATTATTTAACCCTCACAACAGTTCTATGAGATAGATAACATAAGAAATTCCATTTTTCAGTTAAGACATTTAAGATCCATAGAACTTACTAGCTGCATATAGCCACATAGTTGAAAACGGATGAAGCCAGGATTTGAACCTAGGCATTTTAAATTAAAAGTCAATGTGTTTATCCACAGTACAGCCTCTGTGCTGTGCTGACCTCTTCATTTGAAGTCTATCTTATATTGATTCAGAAGTGTTTTGTAGAACACCCACTATGTGGCATGCAGTTGGTATGAGAAAAAATGAAATTAACATGGAGAAGTAGCCAGGACTCAGAGAACCAGCCCAATTCAGGGTATATTTTAGAGGAAGAACAGGATTTGCCGATGGATTAGACATACATCTCCCACATTCTTCTAAATTGCCCTGTCACATTCCACAGTATAAGTATTCCATTGCTTATTTAGTTATTCCCTCCATTTAAGGCATGTCTCCCTCACCCCACTTTTTGAAATTACGAAGTGTGCCAGAATATTTGCCCATATTCATAGTTTTTATGCACAAGTGATTGTTTCTGTATGGCTATGAAGGGAAATTGCTGAGTCATAGAGTACATGAACGCTTAATCTCAATAGAGATAGTCAAACACGTCTCTAAACCGGGTGTACCCATCAGCCTGTAACAATAGATATTTATTAAGTCTACTCTTTAAAATGTGTTGCCAATGTGATTTCAATATGACATTGAAAACAGGCCCTTTCCTTGTTTTCCCAATCTGTCTGCATGTTATTCTGGGACTTAACTCACTTGTAGACCAGTGATAAGATGGTCCTTGTTCCGTCACCAGCCTCTCCTTGTCTGGCAATTGCAATACCCAAGCAGTCTCCCCCTTGCTACTGTTTTTTCTTGGCAAAGTTGAGAAATCACAGAGAGAGAGGAGGTGTGGTGAGTTTCAAAGAAAATTGTTACTGGTTACTGCTGCATTCAGCTACCCCTGTAAATACCTGAACACACAGAGAGCCCTCACAAGTCCGGTTATTTCCTTGTCAGAAAAGTGTCTTTTTACAGCCCTGTTACAAGGTCAGTCAGTGCCTTAAGGGGCTGTTAAGAACAGGTTGCCCTGTAATTAACTGATTTGCTACAATACGGGTGTAAGCCACACGTTTCCTTTAACCTTGAATATCACCCAGTACATAGGCGCTCATTGACCTGTAAGTTGAGAGCTTTCAAGGAAAAGAGATAACTGTACCCAATAATCTTTCTTACTGTGGTTTCACAACCCTCTACTATCTTATACACTCACTCATAGATCGCCTATCGCAACAGACTGTAGACTTTCTGATAAACAGTGCTTGACACTTTCTAAACTTTCCCCTATTAACCCTTTCAACCTCAACATGCCTGGGAGCTAGGGAGGCAGGGATATATTATTCTAAGTTTACTGAGGTCAACTTGAGGAATGGAAAGGTTAATTGTCTTGGCCAAGGTCATAAAACAAGCTACAAAAGAATCAGGAACAGAACTCAAATCTCTGGAAATGTTTTCAGTCTAATGTGGGAAATGTGAAATGAAGTGTGTGTCTGTAACTCTGCACTATTCTTTTCCACAACCTCATCCCCCAGAAGGAACTTTGCTTTTCAAATTCTTTACAATTATGTTTTCACATGATGGCACACACAAAAAATGGCACTACTTGTATGAATGATGAAGATAAATGGATGATGATATCTATTATCTGAGGTGTCCAGTTTGGGGCTCCAGCCATCCTAGATCCTGCTAACCTGTCCTGAAGTATGAAGTCTTCAGAATCTCCACCGGCTGTAATCCATTTAGTGCAAACTAATAAGGAAGCATTCCACATTCCTATAAAGTTCAACTTCATGCATAGGGCAATCTCCCTCTGCTTGAGGAAAGATTTGAAAGTTCCGCAGTACCTCACGAATTGAGATTTCAGGTATGTAGGAAAATCTTCAAAGCCCAGTGTTTTTCGTGACTGCTGACTGGAGATAGGAGACCAGGGTTTTGGAAGAGGTAGCTAAGAACTAGGTAACAATCCAGGTAAGGATGAGTTAGAAGATCACAATACTGGCAGTTAGAGAGTAGAGACCTGATATAAAAGTAATTTCTCAGGGAGTGGTGACCATTTGTGTGCAGTGTTATAAAAGAAGACTCAAGAATGTCTTCAAGAGGGTTAGCCTTTAAAAAATTATGTCTATTGCCCCCTCCTCAATACAACATATCGCCTCAGATTTTGTATAGTTATCTTTCTAACACAAACATTTAATTGCCCTTTTTGTGAAAGGTTTTTAATCATTTTTTATCAGGCACAAGGAAGGATCCAGATTGGTTTTCTGAGCATGCAAAATCCTTCAAAGTCACAGTGCCCAGAAATAAGCCACCAGATTTCGCTCTCTCTCTGCCACCTACCTCAAAACTGGACCTTCAAGTCACACAAAAAATGATCCTTTCCTTCCCCAACTGAGTTCTATTATGCCTGCAGGATGGTATTTACTGTTGACTTGACCTTGTTCTTTGCCTAGAAAACTCCTACTCAAGATCCTACTCGAATGCTACCTCCTCTTTAAAATTTGTCCCATTTCTTTCAAGTATGTATATTTTCTCCCTCTCTTTTCCTCCCATAGACTATTATACTTCTTGTCTATTAGCTAATGATCTACTTATATTCTGTCTCTTTCATTGGGCAACGGAATTTCCCAACAAGATGAACACTAAGATACATGGATGGATAAATGGATGTATAAACTGAATAAATATATTCTTTGTGTTTAACCATGTATAAAAACTAAGAAAATAATAACCCTTCCATTCTCTAACACCCTGCTAAAAATTGGCCTCATGGTACAGTAGACAGGCTTAAAATCATACATGATTTTGTGTCTCTTTTCTGCCTTAAGAGTGTAGGTGAGTCATTTAACATCTTTGGACCTCCTTTCTCAGACCTCTAAGATGCATACAATAATACCAGCTTTACAAGGTTAATGTGAGTTTTCTGTGTGACCCTAAGACTTGGCACATCCCAGAATGTTCAATAAACCCATCTTCCTTACTGCTTTACTTAATTGAAGCTGCTCTGAACAATAATAAAAATGTTTCTTCTACAATACCAGTCTTCATGCACATTTAAATCTCTTCTTTTATAAAACTCACACATTTCCTTTTGTATGTATTTATCCAATGCAAACATAGCACAATTAAGTACATATTAATAGCTATATATTTTATGTATATAAGTCAAATTTTTGAAATAGCATCCTGAAGAAATATATTATCATTGCTAAATATCCACACAGACATAATGTTGAATGGCTAAAAGTGAGATCATATTATAGTAATAGCCTGAGAGGTAATATAATATGGGATTAAGAACTTGGACTAGGAGTAAAAAGCAGACCTGGATTTGAATTTTGACAATGTCTCTTGTTACAGTAACTTACAATGCTTCAGTTTCCTTGACTGCATTGTGAATGTAATAAATGTATTTAACTCAGAGTTATCATGAGTTCTGAAAGAGACATTGAATATAAAGTCTGGTATACTCAATAGATGATATTTTAATGGTTCCAATTATTATTATTTCCCTTTCACCCAAATCTGCGATTGGCAACTTTTAGGTCCCTGATAATTTCACATACCTATTTTGAGCATTCCTGAAGGGTGTCCCCCATGTACCTGTGAATATGACATCTCAATCCACATCAAATGGGGAGTGTAGGAAGAGGGAATTGTGGCTATCAGCAAAGAAAGGAAGCTGGGCTCGGCGGCTCAGCATGTAATCCCAGCACTTTGGGAGACTAAGGCAAATGAATTGCCTGAGCCCACGGGTTCAAGACCAGCCCGGGCAACTTGGCGAGCGCTCATCTCTACAATTAACAAAAAAATTAGCCGGGTGTGGTAGCGCACGCCTGTAGTTCCCGTTACTTGGAAGACTGAGGCGGAAGGATCACTGGAGCCCAGCAGGTCGACACTGGGATGGCCATGACTGTGCCACTGTACTCCAGCCTGGGCAACAGAGTAAGACTCCAACTCAAACAAAAAAAAAAAAAGAAAGAAAAGAAAAGAAAGGAAAAGAAAGGGTATGACCTCAGAAGTTCCACCCAAGAAGCTGAGTGACTCTTCTTGATTGATCTCATTGTGCCATTGAGGGTCTAATATCTTATAGGGTTTTTAGTGTACGGGAGATAGAGTCTAAGCTTATAGGTTGAGGTACAATAGGAATCATCAAAAGGGGGTCTATTAGAAACACTATTGTTTTCTTTCCAAGAACAGAGTCAGGTTACTAGACAAAGCCAATTATTTGCTTTTCTCTCCCCTTAGCAGAGAAAATCACTCTTGTTAGTCCTCTTCAAAGTCTCCCACCCAAGTTACATACACAGCAAACCTGAACCCATGTATATCCGGGAACAGAGTCCAAAATGGCCTAAATCACAAGCAAATTATCTTTGATGTCTCATCTTTTATCTTAGAAAAAAAAATGCATAAGAATTTGGCATGCTCGTCATGGGATTATGTGAATATGAAATAATGACATTTTCTCTAACTCTCTGAGTTTATTTCATGTCTTTAGAGACCCTTTGGAATACCATACCAACCTCAAGATAATGCATACCCCAAGTTGGGATCTGAGGTCAACCTTGGAATAAATTAATTTTCTCCCAGGAGTTTCCTCCTTTGTTAGTTCTTGGTGGAAAAATAAATTTGTGGCATGTACTTTCAACCTATTTGTCAAATATGCCCTGATGTGGCTGAATCCCAGCAATGAACACAATTGAAGGTTAATCTTGAGTCCCTAGTTCATCGACGGACTTGAGCACTGCTTCAGTTATCATCAAGAACGTCGATTTGTATTCTACCGTCTGCCTGTGTATTTGCCTGTTAAATGTGAGGTTCTATTGGCTGAGCTGTGAAGAACAGAAGGTTTGCTATGCATGATTACTGATGAAAACCACATTCCTTCAAAGTACAGGCATGCAGAAGGGAAAATTTTGACAAATGTGTTTTAAAGATAATGACTTGCATGGAAGTACGACTTTTGATGAAGAAATTCCGGGTCATCCAAAGGCATTTGGGGTCTTCCAGAAAATAAAACGCATTCAATTAGTTCTATTCATGAACTTAAGCATTTAAAAGTAATGGATCCATTTCACATTCACGCCCATTAAAAATTTCTCAGATGGTTTAGTCAATGGTCCATATGTATTATAGTTCTAGTGACTCTCATCTTTTTCATAGACACAAGTCAACCATATGCAGTGACATAGGCTGAGCCAGGAGTACCAAAATAGTTTTTTTGGAAATGAATGCATCTGCACTGTGGTTCATAAAAACACCTGATAATTATAAGTGTAAGTTGACTTAGCCCAGTATTAGTTGAATAACCTAAAAGTAATTTCTGAAATGCCAAGAAATCAAAAGCTAAACAGAGTGGGGAAAGACTTAATGGAAAAGTAATAAAGTTCGACCATGTTACTATTAGCTCCACATCATGTGGCTTCTCATGAAACACATGGAAGTCGCAGCAATTCTCTTAGACACAGAGGTGTATGATCCTCACGCTGATTTTGCTTAAAAGGGCCAACCCACCACAAAAAGAAATAAAGTATTGATGCATGCTACAACATGGATGAACCTTGAAAATACTAGGCATAGTACAAATAAGTCACAAGAGGCCACATTGTTTATGTGGTTCCATTCATATGAAATCTCCAGAATAGGCAAATCCTTAGAAAGCAGATTAGTGGTTGCCAGAGTGTGGGGGAGAAAAGGCTGGAAAGTGACTGCTAATAGAATTTCTGATGAAAGTTCCAAAATTAGATAGTGGTGATGATTGTATAAATCTGTGAAGATTCTAAAAACCACTGAATTGTACACTATAAAAGAGTAGATTTTATGCTAGATGAATTATATCTCAACCAACTAGGGTGTGGTAATAAATGGAGCTTGGGCACTAGGAAGGAAGTAGTTGGTGAAGAAAGCATAAGGCCTGATCACAACCCAAATCCTCAGAAGTGCCAAGCCAATATTATCCTGCACAAGCTTCCAGAATAAAGTCCAGAGCCATTCTCAGACCTCAGTTTTTATTCTCAAGATCCAGAAAGGAAAAATTTTCCAGTCACTAAGATGTCACTAAAACTCTTTGTTTCTATGTCCCACCACCCCCCATCCCCCCACCCCTGTTGGATTTTCTAGTAATTTTGAGGCAGGTGGAAGGGAGTCTGCTTTGCTTATGCCGTTCATTATGGAAATTGATTTGACCCTCATTTGCATGTATTTGCACCGCCATCAAGCTGATTTAGAATCCAAGGGTGGCTGCAACTGCCTCTGAAGCTGGCAGAGTTGCTCAAAGAACAGAGCCCCGAAGAACTTGTTTTCTTGCCCTTTGGATTTCTGCACACCATGGGCAGGGTTTCAGAGGAATACAACTCGTGGTAAAGGAAAGAAAGGGAACCTTTGTTGCTGTCTGCTATAAATAGCCTCCTTTCCCTTGCCTTCCCTCTAAACTGCTAGTCAATCCTGCAATCCTGGGTCGTACATCAGAAATGAATACACTGGTCCATCAAGTCTGTGTACCCAGGTCAGTTTATAGGCAGCAACCGGAAGCAAAAAAGTGAAATCTTAAACAATCCAATATGGCCTGAACACAGCAATCATCCCTGCTGTATTGACCCAGGAGTCCCTCACTAGCCTCAGGAAGCCCGACGTAAGAAACTGCAAACCAGAAGCCAATGTACCTAGGTGATAAGAACTTAGGAGAAGGGAGGCTTTACTAGGCTTAGGTGTTCTTCCCTCTCTTCTCTCATGTCCCGTCTGACTGCCACCGTCTGACTGCTCTTCACACCTCCTCTGTTTGGTTCCTTCATGTGTCCAGCGATGACCTCCATCCTCACCTCCTCTATGCTGCTTACACTCTCTTTTATTGTCAGAATGGAAATTGCTTTATTGCTGTTTGTGATTGTAAAGTATTGAATTCTCATTGTAAAAAAAATTCAGTTTATATAAAAAGGGAAGAAAGAGGGCATAAAAATTAACAGTACTCTCACCACACAAAGAAAGTCACCCATAGTTCAAACGCATAGTCTTCAAATTCAAAGGGAATATTTTCTTTATCCAAAACGAATCCTAAGAGACATAGCTAATTTTCACTTAGAAATCCATCATGTGCATCTTTCCATTTCAATAAATATAGATCTACACTCCCATTTTTAGCAATCTCTATAAATGCATCCATAATTTGGATACTTAGCCCATTTCTTCTTTATACACACACACACACACACACACACACACACACACACGAGAGAGAGAGAGAGAGAGAGAGAGTAAGAGAGAGAGAGATAATATACACATTGCAATTTTTTTTTGCATATCTCCAAATTTATCCATGATGCCTTCATTCTGTCCTCAAATTTTCCATGATTTCTCAGTTGCACCTGACATCTGTGTCTTCTGCTGCCCTGAACGGTCTGCTCATCAGAAGTTATCCATTCGAGATCCTATTCCTCAAGACATTATCCACTTGGTGATAACTGGAAAACTGTAAAGAATAAAGTGAGCTAATGAGTTAACTGATGCAGTGGCCATTATTGAGTTTCCACAGATAATTGGAACAGGAATGAGCTTTAGAAATGACCTGACATGGCAATTCCCTGAAGTTGTGGGTTCATAAGAACCTATGTTGGAGTGTTGGGGGTAGAGTGACTATAAAAAAAACCCTGCTAACATTTACCCCAAAGATTTCAGTGTGATGAATCTGGCATGGAGTCTAGGAAACAGTCATTTAAGACACAAAGCATGGGATTATTTTGATGAGACAAATTTCAAAAACCCTGATATTACCGTATTTCGTTAACTTTCAAATGAGACAATACAGGGGCAAATAGACATAATCTATCACATCTACAGGAACTATTAGGGGCAGACTTGAGGTAGTGTCTACATTTTTCTATTCCTAAGTCTGCCATCTTTTCGCTGTATTAGAGTTGTTTATTCCAAGGAAAAATTTTGAAAACAAAGGGCTTCTGGTTAGAATACTGTAGCAGGAAAAATTTTTGTCTGGTACATGGTGACAGTTCTGGAACTCAAAGTGGACTAAAGGGAGATTAATCTTGATGCAAAACAGGGTACTTTAATACAACTCAAATCACATATCATATACATGACTCTTTACATCCTTTTTGAGTATGTGCCTGTGTTCCAGTGTGTGCATACACATGACTATATACTGCTCTTAAAGAATAAAGTTAAACATGATTATAAAACCAATAATATAAAAATAAAGCCTTTGAAGAGCTATTTCTAGACTTGTCTCCAATGAGGAAAAAGAAATAATATCAGTGCTAATACAGAAAGACTGGATCTAATCAAAAGCAAAGTTTTCCCTTTATTTGAGTCTGTCTTCATCTGTGCAGAACTGCTTCAGCAAGATTTTCAACTTTCATTGAAAATATGTGAAACACAGAGCACACACAGACAGAAAGAAGGATCCTTAAGTCAATATTCAATAGAAAGCTACTTACCGGTCTGGTGGTCACCTCAACCTTGATGTTTATATATAATGAGTACCTGGCAGGATTCTTTCATTCAAGACTTTATAACAATAACAACAGTAGTCATTTAAAATGTCCTAACCTCATAGGATAGGAACTGTGATGGAGCCCTCCTAATGTCTTAGAAAACTGTAGTTCTTCCAGTGGGAAAATTTCAAGTGGTGCACTCTGCTGAACACTGTAGAAGGAGAAATAGCCTTATTAATGATCATGGTACCTATCACGGGTTGAATTGCATCCCTGAAAAATGTATACGTTGAAAGCTTGTTCCTCTGTACCTCACAATATGACATTACCTGGAAATAGGGTCATTGCCGATATAATTAGTTTAGTAAAGAGAAGCCATACTGGTGTAGGGTGGACCTTTAATACAATGACTAGTGTCATTAGAAAAAGAGAATGCTTGGACACAAAAGCAGACACACACACACAAGAGGAGTGCTATGTGGTCATTGGAGTTGTACCGTCATAAGCCATGAACTACAAGGAGCCAGGAGAGAAGTCTGAAACAGGTCTTTTCCTAGAACCTTCTCAGGAAGCATGGCCTTGCTAATCTCTTGGTCTTGGGCTTTTGGCCTCCAGATCTGGAAGAAAATATATTACTGTTTTTTGTTTCTTTTTTTGAGTCGGAGTCTCATCTCACTTCCGCCTCAGCCTTCCAAGTAGCTGGAACTACAGGCAGGCAATACCACAACCAACTTATTTTTTTTTACTTATTGTAGAGATGAGGTCTCATCAAGTTGCCCAGGCTGGTCTTGAACCCCTGAGCTCAGGCAATCCTCTTGCCTTAGCCTCCCAATGTTCTGAGATTACAGGCTTGAGCCACCATGCCCAAACTATTTCTGTTTTTTAAGTCACTCAGTTTGTGGTACTTTGTTGTGTCTACCTAGGAAACTAATAGCATACCCTTCAGAACATGACTTCCAATTGGGTGACACATTTTAAGACAACGACAGTGGAACACTGGACTAGTAATCATGATATTCATTGTTTTAGCCCTGTGTCAGATTAATGAATTTGGAGATCCTAACACCAACGGAGAAACACCTGCAGAAAGACACTAAGCTGATTCCCTTGAAATAGAAGCTAATTCTTCCCCTCAGCAATTTCACGTTCCTTATGTAGATGCACCAATATCAGAAAAGGGTAATCTTACTTACAGAGGTGATTGATCCTGGGTCATTGGATGGCTACCATCAATGGGTACAAGGAGGACTATGTTTTAAACATCAGATGCCCCAGGAATACCTCTTATTACCTTCTTACTCAATAGTAATAATGAAAGGAAAACTGAATCTACCCAATATCCTCCCTCCCCCTATCACTCCCGAAAAGACAAGATCACTAAGGACACAGACCTATGGGAATAAAAGCTCAAGCAATTACCCATCCAGCCAAGGTGCTGTCAGAAGGTGTGAGGAACTTGAAATAGGTGGTAGAAGATAATAGTCATGATTTAGAAATTAGACCTCATGACCAGTTATTAAAGCACAACCAAAGCAGCCAAATGTTAGGATTATTTACAGTTTCTTGTTTTCCACTCATTTATATCATTACCATCGGTTAATGTTTTAAGTTTCATGTAGAAGAATGAAGAAATGGACTTCAACCGCTCAATGATACAGTAGCAGCTTTGTATATCTCCCATGAAGATGAGTGGCTGCCCAGAGATAAGAGGGCTTGTCTGCTTCAAGTCATCTCTTTGTCTCTCTAGATCTGCTACTTCTCTTCCCTACCTTGACCTTTACCTTGGAGGCTAACCTATAAAAGTTGCATCAGTAGATTCCCACACCCGCTGGCTTCTTTTGGGATCAGACAGTAGGGAGCACTGGCCAGGTACCAAATAAAGGGAAAAGAAAGAAGTCATGCTAATTTCCTTATTCTCCCCTTAAGTCATTGTGGTCGTCTGGCTATTTTTCTCATTAGAAGACGACAGGGCCTATCAGGTGGCCTTTACCTCATGTTTCTCTCCTTCGGTTCCAATAACTCTTCTCTCTCTCTCTGCCACCTTATGCTTAGAAATGGTGATGGGTAGCTTCGATAGTCCCTGGTACTGGTCTACATTTCTGGTGGATTGCTATATTTTTGAAAGCATTTTCTCTATTAAACACTTCAAATTACTCAATTTGAGTATGCTATCATTTATTTGCTGGGACACTGACAAAACAGAAACTCTTGTTCAACCATATGGATAGTGTAAATAAAATTATATTGAACAAATTCAAATTATATGTAAATGAAATTCTCACTTCAATTTTCAACTTTCCCTTCCTAAACAATTGATGAAAAACCCCTGGCTTATGGCGGGTGGACCCAATGCAGTATAGACTTTTGTTCTGTTGGCAGTGGATGCATTTTGACTGAGAACTGGGCTGCTCTTATCCCAAAGCAGTCTGTACTAGATTGTTCCTTTCTCATATTAAAGACATTTTTATATCTCAGTCAATCTGTAGTAGTTGAAGGTTTTCATAGTTGGTTTTACTTGAGCTACTTGCTTCTTTCACTATGCTATTTCTAAAATTTTCCTCCTCCCAATATATTTTGAAAAAATACCGACCAGGTATTATTTTTACCCTGGTGATAGTTTTATATTCAAACTCTCCCTATATTCTCTTTCTCTACCTTTTCCTCTTCTCTCAGTACTCTATAATTGCACAGAGCAGTGAGGGGAGAGCATTTCACTCTGTTTCTTTTGTAGAAAGAGTAACTGTCTTGTGAACTAAGGCCAAAGGAGTCATGTTCTGTTGAACAGTGGTTGTAGCTTCTTGGGAAGGCAGTGCTATTTTTAACTATCATATGTGTGGTTTCAGGTGAGTTAATTACAGTCTTCCTATTACTAATGTCATGTGGGAATTCTTCATAGAGTACATTTAGCTATTAGCAAGATGAAGCATTTTGGCAGATATTTGAGGACAAGAAGAAACATTACGATCCATGAGGTACCCCATCATCAACAACACCATTTTGAAGATATAACATTTTGGGGAGACAACCTTTTGATTATGCCTTGGTACCATAGACACTTCTGGGATGGGTTCTTAAATTTTCATGATAAGCAAAACTTACTCTTTTAGAGAGTATGGCCTTCTCTCTCCTCTTGAGTTGAGCCCATTCAACTCAACTCTACTTAATTCAACTTTATTTATTTTAATTGAAACCTAAAAATATATATGGAACACTTACTCTATGTGAGAGTAAGTGAAATTGTGAGAGATTCAGTGGTGACAAAATTGCTAATAATTTTATTAGTAGAGCTTTCTCATTCTCAATTTTATGTTCTCTTGCTATCACCCACATTTGTTCTTCCCTTATATACCCAGGTCCTTCATTCTGTGACTTGACTGAGCAAAATCCGATACCTCTGTATGTCATCCAAGGTTGGACTTCAGGAAACTGAAGCTCTTTTATTGTCATTTTAAAGAAAATACCCATATTCTGCATGCATTTTAAATAAAGCATGCTTTAATCAGTGTATGGAGATCTAATAAACTTTTCTCCACTATTTTTTTAAGGTAAAATAGAAATGATAACAACTTGTGCTCTCCCTGAGGCACATGTTTGTGTTTGAGTACATTATAAGGCAATGAAGTCCATTATTAATACAGTTTAAAGTTTTAGTAGAAAATAAATTGGAAAACAGACTAGGCAGGAAGGGCCCAATGTTTTCCATTAATTTCCATCTTGCCAATAGTGTTCTTTCTCCCACGATTACCACATTCTTCTTTCAGAGTTCTTAGTGAAAACCTTAGAGGGTTCTGTCCTTGGTATCTGTAATTGAGGAGGTGATTGGATCAAAGAGAATAAACTCTATGTGAAAGGTAATGCTGAGAAAAAATAGTCCAAAACCATTTACACAATTGCCTTATCATTCTCCTTCCAGAATACTTTTTTTAAAAAGCGTTTTGGTCTATTTTCTCTCACATGTATTGTGGTATATAATTTACATACAATAAAATTTATTATTTTAGGGGTACAGAGTTATGCATTTTGATAAATTTATACAGTCAAGTAATCACCCAAAAGTCAAGATGTAGAATACGTCTTATCATCCCCTTAATTTCCTTTGTGTCCCTTTGTAGGCAATATCCTATCGTTATTCCTTGTTCCTGCCAACATCTGATCTGATATCTGTCCCTTTAGCTTGTCTTATCCAGAATGTTACATAAGAGAAATCATACAATCTTTTAACCTTTTGAGTTTTACTTCTATCATCTAGCATAGCGCTTTGAGAGGTATCTATTCTGTTCCATGTTTCAGAACTTCTTTTCTCTTTTTATTGTTGAGGAATACTTCATTGTATGATATACCACACTTTGCTTAATCATTCACCAGTTGGCAATTATTTGCATAGTTTCAAGTTTTTGACAATTATAAATAAAGTCATTATAAATATTCATTATATGTTTTTTGTGTGCAGACATGTATCTTCATTCATAAATACCATGGAATGGATTGATAAGATATATGGTAAATATATGTTTAACTTCAGAAAAAACCATCAAACTGTTTTATAAAGGGTCATATCATTTTGAATTTGCACCAGCAATAGATTAGTGTTCCAGTTACTCCACGTCACTGCTGACATTTGGAATTATCACTTTCTTTTTTTTTTTTTTTTCATTAATCAGTATTTTTTATTATGGTTTTGTGGGGTACAGTTAAGGGTTAGGTGTACAATTACATTTCATTCAGGCACCCTGTTGATAAGAGGTGTTTTCCCATCCCCCGATAGATATTTGCTACTGTTAATCCCATCCCCCTACCCCCCATAGTTTCCCAGTACTGAGATACCACCTAACTCCAGTCAGAATGGCAATTATCAACAACTCAAAAAATAACAGCTGCTGGAGAGAGTGTGGTGAAAGGGAACACTTCTACACTGTTGGTGGGAGTGTAAACTAGTGCGACCTCTGTGGAAAGCAGTGTGGCGATTCCTAAAAGCTCTAAAAATTGACCTTCCATATGACCCTGCAATCCCCCTACTGGGAATATACCCTGAAGAACACAAATCACTCTATAAAAAAGATACCACTTTCTTTTTTTTAAAACTTGAACCATTCCAATAATCATGTAGTAGTATTTCTTTGTGATTGTGATTCGTATTGCCCAAGTGGTTAATACTATTGTACATCTTTTCATGTGATTATCATCTATAGTTTTTCTCTAATGAACTGACAGTTCACATATTTTACCTAAGTTAGGTTGTTCATTTTATAATTATTGAGTTGTGAGAATTCTCTATATATTCTGGCTATTAATCCTTTTGCAGATGTGTGTGTTTGTGTGTGTGTGTCTTAATATAAGTAACTCCCTTACAAATATTATAACCCAAAAGAAAGAATCATGTCCTCATTCTTTCGTTAGATTTTGAATATCATTCAACCACAGCAATTATACTCCTTTTTTCAATCTTTAATCTTAAATGATTAATAACAGACTACTATATGTACAAATTTTGTATTCTCTTTTAGGAGTCCACAAGATACCTACTCCTGAAGTGACGCATAAAATATAAATTGAAGCTTAGGTTAGAAACCTACTTGTGACCTTGTTAATGCCATCTTGCATCACTATAATTATCTGCCTCCTTTATCTTAGGTTGATGGGAGCTATTTCCCAATGCTAAATAAAACATGCAACTGTGCAAATTAATACACAATAGATATACTTTCTCCTGTTTTGGCAAGATATACAGAGCTACACAATACTTTTTTTATCACTCTGTTTAGTTCTGAATTTAATTCCCACAGAAGTCAGTCAATAGTCATCATCTACAAGTTCTCTTTATCATCTCTATCCCCTTCTTTCTTTGCAGATGATTTTGATACCTACTTTCCAGAGAAATAGAAGAAATCAGGTGTGAATAAATTCCCCACTTAATTCAAACCTATGTCTGTACTCATCCTTTCTTTTCTCTAGTCTCAGAGAGAGATGTGACTTTCTTCAGACATGATGATTCTTCCATTGGGCTTTCATTATCTTCTTATCCTAAGCCTTATTTCAGGAAACATTTCCTCCACCTGTATTGTTGCTGTTACCCTCTTAAATTATTGTTCATTTTCAAGATGCAATTATGCTAATTTTTTCATTTGAAAAAAGAAAGACAAAAAACTTCCTCAACTCTGTAGTTCCATCTCACTCGTTCTCACTCTCTATGCCACTCATTTCTCTCTTTTTTTACAATCAAGATTTTAAAAAATAATATATTGCACTCACTGGCCCTAATAACTCAATTTCTCAATCCACTATCAACTACCACAAGACTCCACTAAAATTGTCCTTTGTAATAGATAGCTTTACAAAAAAACCTGATTATTGTTAACATTTATAATACCTTTCCTCTTAGAAATATTTGATATTATTGACAATTTTCTGAAACATATTCCTTTGTTGTCTCCTATAGCAATACTGTCTCTAGATTATTCTATTAGTGTTCACCCATTTGTTTTAGTTTTCCTGACCTCATCTCTAACCAAGTACTACCATGTTAGTGATCCTTGGGCCTCTCTGTTAAAACTTTCTTATTCTCAGTGTGTTTAGTGTTCCTGAATGACTAAACTGCACGACATTTTCAATTACCATCTACCTACAAATCTATAAGTCATCACTTCTGACCACATACCAGATAACTTTTAGGAGTTCTCATCAGCCTCTAAAATCCAACCTGTCCCAAATAGATGTCACCATTGTCACCTTCCCCAAACTACTCTCTAAACTTGTTTCTCCCTATCTCATAACCGTTTCTGTGATTTTTTGCACCATTTTACTTGTCCAAGAAGAAAACTGAGAATCTCACTAAATTTTTATTTTTCCTAAAACTTCCATTTGTAATTAGTTATTTGGTCACTTAAGCATTTATCAAGGCAAGAAATACTTACTGAGGCTCTACCCTGAGCCAGTCACTCTGCTAAAGTTTGCTAGATTAAAAAATACATCATCTTACTCTCAAGCTGCTTACAATTTAGTGCTGCAGAAGCTATATGTTATAGTCAACAAGAGCTTAAAGGAAGTTGTATCTTTATCAACCCATGGTGGGAGAGCCAGAAAACTTGGCAGTGGCAAACTTTAAACCAAATGATAGAAGATAAATAGTAATTAGTTTAAAAGGGGAGAAAAGTGCTGTGTTTAATTCCCACAGAAGCCAGTCAACAATCACCATTTACAAGTTGTCTTTATCATTTCTATCCTCTTCTTTCTTTCTTTTTTTTTTTTTAAAGATGTGGGGTACAATTCAGGGTTAGGTACACAAATGTTCATTATGCAGGTACCCTTGTTGATGAGGTGTGTCCCTCCGTCCCCTGGTGGTTTCCCTCAACTGCCAATCCCACTCCTCTCCCCTGGCAATTTCCCACTACTGCCAATCCCTTTCTTACAGTATTATGATAATTGTTCAAGATTCACTTATGAGTGAGAACATATGGTACTCTGTTCTTTGTTTCTGTGATAGATCATTGAGAACGATAGACTCTAAATCCATCCAAGCTGCTGTGAACTCCATATTTTTGTCCTTCTTTATGGCTGCATAATACTCCATTGTGTATATGTATGAGATTTTGCAAAGCAAAAGAAACTCTCTTTCTAAAAGACGATCCTGATACCTACTTTCCAGAGAAATAGAAGAAATCAGGTGTGGATAAATTCCCCACTTAATTCAAACCTATGACTATACTCATTCTTCAAGCATATTTCAAGCCTTGGCAATATAGTTCTACCTACCAAACAGCTCATCATCCTTTTACTTTCTCTCCAGCTACACTGCCAGAAACTTATATACAGTAAGCCTACCATATTCTCACACTTTTTATGCAATTAAAAAGTCGTTCTAACGGGTGATATTGGCCTCTAATATTGCTGTCCTTCAACTTGTTTTCTGCACTGATGCTAGAGTGATTTTCCTAAAGCACCACTCTGAGCATGTCTCTCTAACCTAAAATCAATCAGTAGCCCCTGATTTTTTATTTGCATCAAAAGACATAATGATTCCACCTCTTGCTAATCTGACAGGTTCAATGAGTTACCACCATTAGGCACTCCATTGACCATTCAGTTTACCGGATATGCCAATGTTCTCATCAACCTTTGATCCTTTGCATTTGTTGGTTCCTCCTTTTAGGATTTGCTTCCTTCCTCTTGTTAAACTAACACCCACTTATACTTCATCAAGACTCAGTTATGTGGCACTGCCTTATATGCTCAGGCAGACTTAAGCATTACTTTTACTATTATATGTCTGCGTATATTTACTGTATAGAAATTTACGCATATATTTATTGTAGCATATATTACATCAAGTAACTATTTACTTCGCTATTCCCAACCAAACTTGGAGTTTCTTAGGGAAAAAAAAGTCTTATTCGTCTCCATATCCTCAGTGCTCAACATAGTCCCTGGCATAATCATAGATGTTCAAAATATTTATTGAGTGGGCAAGAAATAATTAATTAATATGAGGTACTTCTGTTGATTAACGAGAAAGATTTCTGCTGTGAAGCTGAGAACATTTATTTCCTACAACTTTAAGAGTCAATAAGTATTTACCAAGCCTTCAACATATGGTAGTCACTATGCTAGATGCTGGTGATTTAAAGGTGAAAAACATAGTCTCTGCTTTCAAGGGGCTATAGTCTAAAAAGGAAGACAGACATGCAAACATGCAACTACAAAACAGAATTGCTAATAGATTTGATAAGGGAGATAAAGAGAACTATGAGTTTCTGGATAATTAGAGAAGGTTTCTAGAGCAAATGAGGGTTAAGCTGAGCCCTGAAGAATAGGTAAGAATATGAGATGCCCATTCTAGTCAGTAAGAATTGCATGTGAAAGTCCTGGATGGGAAGAAAGGCACAGGCCATCCCGGGAATTATAGGAGATCTATCTAGGTGGACCAGAGTAATCCAGGGAGAATTAACAGGAGGTAAGATTAAGAAGGGCTATGATTGCTCCCATGTCTTAAATCAAAGGACAGAAGAGATAAGGTTATATTTAAGAAAATCCCACTGGTTAAAGGTTAGAGTGTGTTTAGGAAGATAGCAGACATAAAGACGGAGAGATCAGAAAACAGGTTTTTCAATCATCCAGACAGAAGCTGTTGGTGGTATCACAAGAACTCTGTTTGATTCACCATCTTTTAAGACAGTGCTCTGTAACAATGAATTGAGAAAGGCCACTATGCACTGAAGGACCTCTAACATCCTGTATCCCTCCATACAAAGTGACAAGCAAGAGACTGGATGAGAACCACAACATACAGGCAAGAATAAGCCTCTATATATGGCTTTATCTGGATGCCAATTTAAATGTGATGTGACACCTTATAAGATAAGGCATTAGATGCTTAGACTCAGAAATGATAACAGATTGGTAATTAGACCTGAGCAGGAGGGAAATAAGAGTAGGTTAAAGAATATAGCATGAAACAACAGCAATCAAAATATGTTCCACAGGCAAAAAATAAAAAAATAAATAAAACCACAAAACACAAAGCTGCTCTCAGTCTGCGGAATAGATGCTGGATGATTGGCAGTAAAATAGGAGTCTTTTCAATTGGACAAAAGTTAAATTCAATAGGGAGGTAATAGAATTTGAAAAAGGAGCTTCTATTCATGTACTTCCTGGTTATAAAATGGATGAAAAATGAGGCTTCTCTGGTTTTACATCACAGCCTAGCATGGGTACCCAGGCTGAGTCCAGACTCTTCCAAGTTGCTGCTGTCATTTTGCTTTCTTAGAATCTGTCGCCAAATCCTTCTTCCCTTAAAGAGAAAGGTCACTTGAAAGGAAGGTAAAATTTTAGAGAGGCAGGAAAAAATATTTTCTATGGAACTTTTATCTCCATGCTATTTGGGAGAGCTACCCCAGATGTCTGTACTGAGCCCTGTATTTCGATGCCTGACACTGGAGCTTCCACTTGGCTTCATAATTGCAGGAAAATAATTCAGGTATAAACCAAGCTCCCTGATGCTCTCACACAACCCACCCTTTGCCATAATTATTATACCTATTTAATGCAAATGAGAGGTTCTCTTGTCCTTTATTACCAAGTACAAAATTATATATTTTACAGCATAGGTTTTCCACAAGCCCCCAGTCACTCAATTAGATGTTACAAATACAGCATGATAGGTTAACTCAGTGATATTTACTTCAGATGAATCATAATGTAAGCATTATATTACACATTCTCTATGGAAGGCCTACAGCAAGTTCTGCCTTACTTGACTACCTAGCAATCTCTCCATCCCATCCACTTTTGTTTATTCTACTGTCCACTGCTATAGTTCAAGTCACTACCATCTCTTGCCTGGAGACTATAGCTGACTGGTTCCCAGATGACTTTGCCTACAGTCTTTCTCTATCCAAACCCTCCGCTACACTGCAGCCAGGGTGAAACTTCTAGAATGCAAAATGAATAAATCATGTCACTCCTCTACTTAACAACTTATCAAAGGCTTCCCATGCCATTAAGATAAAATTCAAGCCCTTCAGAATGCCCTTTGTAACTGGGCATTATGTCTTTCTTTTTTTCCTAATCTCTCATCCTATTGTCCTTCCCACTTTATGTTCCAGGTAGGAAATTCTAATTCTTTAACATAATCTTACACCTACTCACCAAACTCTTAGTCACCATTTGTTTTTCACTTCAGATATCACTGTTAACATCTGTTCTACCTCCTGATAAACAGCATTAAGTGCTCCTTCTATGAGTTCCACACTGTATCTTACATCTTATTGTTGTAATCTGTCACACTTTATCACAAGTGATGATTTAACAGTCTGGTTCTCCTGCTAGGCTGCAAACTTCCAATGAAGAAAGTTTGTTGATCTTTTCACCATTATATTCCCAACACCTATCATAATACTTGCATATCAGTTTGTTGATTGAGTGAATGAATAGATGGATGGAGAGATAGATGAATGAATGAGGTTGAGTCAGGTGGAGAGTTTGTATAGAAAATGTAAAGGATGTGGATGAAGGCTTGTATTTCCTTTATAAAGTGGGAATTATTTTCTTTAAAAAAAAAAAAAAACCCCTCATATCATTGTAGTAAAAGTTAAACAAGATACTTATATGTAAAGCACTTAGAATTGTGCCTGGCATGTTGCATGTATACCCCCCAAAATTTCAGCTATTAATGATAGTCATAATGGCATGTTCTCCAAAACATGACAGTGAATCTATAAAAAAATTTTTAAAGCAAAAAAAAAAAAAGTTGGTAGTAAAATCTAGATAAGTTCTTGCTGAATCTCTGTCCTAACCTTAATTAAATAAAGGCTTTGACACTTTCTGAACATCTGTAGTTCCAACTCATCTACATTCAGCAGGTAGTAATAGAGTACAAGGGAGCACTTTCTGCCCTAGGATCCAAGTTCAACTCTTATTACTAGAGGGTTTTTTTTTTTTCCAAATTACTAACCTCTTAGACTCTGGACCCTGCTTGTGTTCTGAGACCTATGACACTTTCTTGCTTCCCCCTGTTTCAGCTGACCTTCCAGTCTTTGGTCCTTTGCCTGCATACACTTGGTGGTGCTTGATTAATTGGGCTTCTGTTTCTGACCCTTCCTTGTTTGGCTGGTATCCAGGATGGGTCAATGTCTTTAAGAGCATGCCCCTGAGCAGTGCACGGTGCCAAGACACACAAAAGAGAACTGCCACAGTGGTTGGTCCACATTAGCATAATTATCTCCTGAATCTACTTTCTACCAATTCATACTTTGTCTCTAACCAAACTGTTTTTGACTTTTGCTATATTTTTCTTACTTCCTTACAAATGGCTCTTACAAATTGATGTTGTCCTTTGCTTTGCGTGTTACTAATGTGACATTTCCCTGGAAGATGTTTAGCCTGGTCCTAGAATCAATTCCATAGCAATGAATATACTTCTGTGCTGCTTTGACTCAGTTTATAAAATAAATTCAATATTTGGTAAGGCAGGGACAATAAGGAATCAAAATGAATGTTGGTAGGAAAGCTGGAGGAGAATGCTTTAAAACCTTACACTTTTTCAAACATTAAAACTTCAGCAATGGGATCTCATGGTACAGACTGACATTGTGGGTAAAGAGCTACTTACCCAGTAGAATGAAAACATCCAATTATTTAGTAAATACCTGTACCTTAGGAAAGATTTTATCTTCTAACATTTTCCTATTTTTTTTTTTCATATCTCCACAAGACATTGTCCATTAGACTAAGCTCTAAACTTAGATACTAGGGGACAGGATTTCTCACAATTAAAGACCATGCCTACATATACATTAGCTTTTAGCTACCCCATATGAAAATTACTAGAAGCAAAATAACTCCCAGGTTTACTACTTTTTTGAGGGGATGATTTTGCTCAAGGAAACCAAACTTTGACTATTAACCCCATAAACCTTAAACCTACACAAATAAGAAATAAATGAGGAAAGTTGTAGATTCTTCAGAAAAGTGTCTTCTCCAAAGTCTACTTCAGTTTCAACCATGAGTATAATTAGCATAATTATCTCCTGAATCCTCCCAGATACCAGGGATCCTCCCAGAAAAGAAAGAGATGGGCAGATGATCTAATAAAGAAATTTACCCCACTGTCAGGGCAAATCCTATGCTATTTGATATGTATCACAGACCAGTAATTTGTATGTAATTCCTTTTTCTGAGATGGAAATGTTATTGTGGTTACCCTATCCTTTCACCACCATTTTATGCTAGATAAAAAAACAGATTAACTTGGTTTTTTAGACTGTTAGTCACTAGAGCAGAAAATTCACATCTAGATCTGATAGTGAGGAATATACATTGCTCAGCAAATGCTGAACTACAAGCTAGATTCTAAAACAAATGATATGTGAAGTTACTATTCATGTAAGAGAAATAAGGAGACTGTTAAAATATATATACAAAAAGAAGGTTATGTATGGTTATCCCCTAGGATTGAGACAGAGGCTAACTGGTTGGTTGATTAATAAATACTTACCTCCAACACCTTTTTTTCTTGCCTTACCCACCAGAGGACAGAAAAAGCAAAATATGTATTTTCCCAGCTACCCCTGCAACCAGGGTGAGACATTTCTAAACAAAAAAGATATAAAGGTCAGAGGGCAAGTGTGACAGCTTTTACTCTACTGACAAAAGGAGATGCCACTGATTCTTCACCTTAACCCATTTTTCTTAACTTAAAAGTAGACATGAAACTTGATGATGTAATATCCATCTGATAACCATGAGAAAAACCCCCGAGAGAGTTGAAGAATTGCAAATCCTGACACTATTATGTTACTGAACAAATGTCAGCAATAATCAATCTCCTGGTTCTTGTGACATAAAAGACAGTTATTCATAAAACTTTAAACCACTGTGGGCTAAACTGGGCTTTCCGTTGTTTGCAGTTGAAAGCAGCTTTACTAGCAGTCCTTTGTAATGTTATTGAAGTCTTTAATTAACACCACTTCCCTAGGAAAAACAACAATGAATTTTGCATTGCATATCTCCGTGCTTTCTTGGGTCAAAACCTCTGTTTCTTCCATGTGGGATATCTGTTATCTGCTATGAAATCTGTCAGGGTACAATTTTGTAATAGCCCCAAATGGGTAACAATTCAAGGATCAGATGGGTATCATGATACATCAATCTTTCCAGAGCAAATTTTATAATTTTGACACCGAAAAAAGTATTATAGAAGAACATGAAACCAACCATAAAATAATAGTTAGACATAAATTAACAAAACATCAAAGAACTTAATGCTAGCATTTCCAAGTATCATGCCCACAATAGACACTGCTAATGATTATAGCATTATTTCTCACAAATACCACCTAATACTGGAGAATTCCTTCTAATGCAAATTTCTAGGTATCTACTACCAGTCAATTGTAGCTAGTATACAATGTGAAACCTAACTGCATTTCTTAACAATTGCATGCATGCATTATGTAGGTATAATTCATTATTCAAACACAAACCCATGCTCATCAAAAACTGATAATATCTTTTTGGTTTTACAGGGAATGATACTGTAGAGGGTATGAATGTTTCAATCTTGTTTTGTATGCTATTATTTCCCTTAAGTCCTAATTGACTTTGTCATGTTCATGACAATCTACTCAAGAAAACACACACAGTCTCATTGACTTTATTCAAAGCTCCATTATTATGATACTGAGACTCATCCCTATAGCTAGCAAACAATTCATACCCTTTGTATTGATAATTGATTGCTTTTATCTCTGTCCTTTTGTCTTTATATCTGAACATTTGAAACTTGGCCAAAACTAATCTTACATATAAAAAGATGCCTCCACTACCTCTTTGCAAAAGATTATTTAGCCATCATTTTGGACAAACTACAGCTTTCATAGGAAGGAATTTGCTTCTAGATACAACTTTTGGAAGACTGCCTCTCCCCTATGCAGGAAAATAGACCCTTGCTCAAGGTGAGCTTCC
This sequence comes from Carlito syrichta, assembly GCF_000164805.1. Classification (NCBI taxonomy): domain Eukaryota; kingdom Metazoa; phylum Chordata; class Mammalia; order Primates; family Tarsiidae; genus Carlito; species Carlito syrichta. Next base: position 503,749 of record NW_007232940.1, on the reverse strand, counting down.
ATTTCCCACTTCAAATCTAACTTAAAGGACAGATAATAAGAAACGGGATATTACAAGTTAATGCTTAACACTTTCTTGCTAAGTACATGGAATGTACTTTTTAAATCTAGGCTATGAAAAAGTGCTAAAAAGATACTGCAGAAGATACCAAAATAGAAAGAGATGCTATCAAGAAACTCAGGCAAATTACTGTTTGGTGACTTGAAAGAAAAGAATTACATGCAAGAATAGCAAATGAATAGACACAAAGAAAATGCAATATAGTTTGTGGGGAACAAAATAAGGCATAAAATTAAGTTTAATGAAACTTTAGAAATAAATATAGGTACATAAAAAAATCTAAGGAAAAATAGGCTTCTAACTAAAAAACCAAAAGCAAAAGTAAAAAAAAAAAAAAAAAAGAAAGAAACCCAGAAAGATTGACTTAAATTCAGCTAGTGTCAGTGAGAAAGAATGAGCATGGAAATCCTGGATCCTTATATTATATTCACAAGATCTTGAGGAACAACTGTAAGTTTTCTCATTGTAGGTGACACTGTGAACCCTCTTCAAGGGAGATGCTAACAGCCTACATGAAACAGACAGAAAACAAAGAAAGATAGGTGTTTGACTTTCTGTTCAGCCATTCCTTCAAATATTTTGTGTTTCTACTAGCAGTAGGCACCATTCTAGGGGATGAGGCAAACAGTTAACAAAACCTCAAAACCCATGCCCTCATGGAGTTTGCATTTCTAGTGAGGGAGAGATGATACAAAAATAAAGAAACAAAGGTAATGTCATCCTGTATTACATAAGTATGCAAAATTAAGCCTGAGTATTTGACAACTTCTCAGATACTGCAAACGTATTGTTTAATGAAATCAGCAAGAAAAATTATGTATTTGCATGTACCCATCACCTTGTCTGTTCTATGAGTCAGCATTTCTTCCTGTAAGGAACCGTGGTTTGGTAAAAGGTAGAAGCTCAATTTCCTAATTAGGAGATATGTTTTACTAGACTGGCTGTTGCATTGCGTATTGCTCTCTGACCTTGGCTTTAGTCCAAGGAAGATTAAACCCAGAAGCAAGGTGGAGCAAAACAAAATAAAACAAAACAAAAACCTCAAAAATATTAGTAACAATAATCAGGCATTCAGAGATTACAACTTTTTAGAGCTAAAATATATATATAACAATGGGTCAAGGAGTTATATTTTCAGAGAAGGGCTACTATCCTAGCCAACCTATCCATCATCTAACATCCATCATCCATTCATCCATTCATCCATCCATCTAAAGAAATGAGCAAGTCATGCAAAGTCATAGGCAAATTTATCTTCAGTCGGAAAGAGTTCTTCTGATACAGGTTTCCTTGCAAACTCGCATTCAGTCCCATAATGTTTATTTTGTCAATAAAGCTTACTCTTGGGAAAAGATACACCCAAACAAAACTGTGACATTAGTCATATTTGTCTTCAATTCAGTCTCTTTTTCTCTTACTATACATTGCTGTATCTTTGCATTTTCTGTGTAACATATGGGCTTGGGTGTTCACTTTTCTCACAGTGGCTGGATGTGGATGTCCCTGTCCATGATAGACAAAGTCACATCAAAATCCTAAAAAGAGAAAATTTGCTTCTTGTCAGAGATCTGACATACATTTGCCATGAATGATGTGGAAAGATTCTACAAAGTATTAAAAGAAGCCCTGGGAAATTTGTGTTAAATATAATCAGTCTCACATAGACATACATCTTTAAAGTCAACTCCTTGACCTTTTTTCCTTAAGATAAAAATTAAGTAATGAACCTCTGTAAAAACATTAAAGGTCTCCCTTCACTAAAAAAATAAAATGAGCAAAATTACAGGACACTGTTCAAGCTCAACTTCTGTTTAGCCCACCTTGAATCTCTTTGACACACTTTCAGGCCTACCTTATTGCAGTAGGAGAGATTCCGTAAACTAGAGATTTATAACATATGACAAGTCAACCTAGATCCTTATGAAACTAGAAATGAGTCAGCAACATTATAGCTGCTTGAAATTCAGGGCATTTCAGAGTGAGGGGGAGAAATCTTCAAGAATTTCACAGAGAATGTTTTACTCCCTGAAAAATTGCTGAGAATTCTTCAGAGGCAAAGTGGTGCCCAGGTTTATATTTTCCATAGCTAGATGGCAAATGAACCAAGGTTTTTATAAGCTGGGGTCAGACAGCTGGCAATGAGAAGACACCATTATCATCAGGATGTCTAATTGCTTCTGTACACCCTTTCCTAAAAAGTGGTTAACCTTCAATGATTCACATCCCCTTCAAGAAAATCATCTCTGCTCCTTAATGCAGAGTACAAGTTTCTCAATGAACTGACTCCCGCCTAACCTTCCACGTTTCCACTCAGATTTCCTACTCCTCCCCTCTATGCACATTGAAAATATTAGTCACACTATAAGCCTTTCATTTCTTCAATGGATCCTACAATTCCAATTATCACTGACCTGATCCTTGATAAATTCATAATTAAAATTATAATTCATGCTAACACAAATAGAATCTCCAGGTATTGAGTATCTACTCGGTATTGGACATGAGTCTAGCACTTACCTATATTTTGCTAATTTTCACCAAAACTCTGCACAGAAGGCTAACCTATTTTAGGGCTCAGGAACCTACATTTTAAGAGGATCAGTAATTTGTCCAATGTAACATTGCTGATTCATGATATGGAATTTTAGTATGTCTCTGTTTGATGTCCAAGCACACTACTTCTGCTTGCTCCTTGACTTTCAAGATTCAATACACTGCAGCTGGACAGGTTTCCTCCCATGCTCTCTGCCTCTCTGAAGGAAAACAGGTGCTTCTCCTGCAGTTGATAAGCAGTTAGACCTCTATAACTCATTACCTTTATGAGAACATCCTCACTAGCTTATTGTCTATCTCCCCTAGTTACACAGGGAGCAACAACCCAGGACTTTTTCTTCTTAGCAGTGACATTTCTCACACTTGGGCTGCCATCAATGAATGAATGACTTAAAAGATGCTGCGTGACTATTCAGGGACCAGGTGAGGCCTAAGGATACCCTTCTCAAGCCTTTTCTTGGAGCATCATCTGAAGCTACATTTCTTGCTATAATAATTTGCTGCAAAAACTAAATGGAATAACTAGATGTGGTGAAAAGTCCAGAGTTTTGTTTCTTTAGCTCTCATCCTCACCCTCCCAGCCCAGTTCACCTCCCAAACGATACAGAAAAACTGAAAGAGAAAATTATTGCCCTACAACGGGGTTTTTAAAGGAGCACGAAAGGTGCTGCTGAGGGCCTGTGTGGAGGGAAGTCATGATAAAGGCCATTAGAAGGCTTTATTGAATTGTAACCTGGGAGAAATGTGACTGGATTCATTGGGCTGTGGTTAGGGGACCTAGGAGCAAATTTTACTGGCTGACCTTAACTACAGAATTGATTTTTCTTTTCTCACAGATCCCATAGCAAGAGTGGAACAGAGAAAAGACTAGAGGCCAACAGGGATGGAAAGGAGAGATAGCAGTTCCGTGGGGGCCTAGCAGAAGAGATTCTTCCCTTTCTTCAAGGAGGATGTGCTTCTGTAGGGCCAAGGCCTTGGGCAGTGAGTCCCCCACCAGAACCCCGCTGAAGATAAAACATGCAACCCCGTGTTCTGCTAGGTTGGGAATTTTCAAGCCAAATCAGAGAATAACAAATCACAGAATCAGGGTCACAGGTAGGACATTGTGGTTTCTGGCTTCATTTTCAAGGATTCTGAATGAGGTTTATGGAAATATTCTTTCTTTCTGTGTGTCTCTCTCTCCCTCTCCTCTCTTTCTCTGTTTCTCTCTCCATGTTTCTCTGTTTCTGTCAATGTCACTCTCGCTCTGTTTCTGTCTTTCTCTCTTTGTCTCTCTGTGTTTGACAAGGTATCATAATTGCACATAAACTTTGGGAAGCTGAGGCAGAAGGATCACTTGAGCTCAGGAGTTTGAGGCTGCAGTGAGTTACGATCACGCCACTGCACTCCAGTCTGGGAGACAGAGCAAGACGATGTCTCCATAAAGAATAAAAAATATAATAACCATTATATTTTTAAGTCAACTCTAGTGATTTCTGAATGGTGACCATGATTCTTTATGGTCAGAGCTATTGATAGGTATAATCACATTTACCTCATGGGGACTGTATTCACCCAATAAGGGGAGGAGTCACTAACACAGCATTGCCTGACTAGAGAAATAACCACTTTATCAATATTTACTGTTATTATTAGCCATATCATTGTTTCCATTTTACAGATGAAGTAACTAAGGCTTAGAGGAGTTAGATACTTGCCCAAAGTCTCATAGCTAGTAATTGAGCGGAGCTAGACTTTGGTTCTAGTTGTGCCATGGAAAGACTCTACCAAGGCTTCTTGACATGATAGAAATGAGTGCAGAATCATAGATGCAGAGAGGTTCATGTGGCCACCTCTTTCACTGCCTTAATTCACAGGAGAATGCCAAGATATGCTGTACAGTAGGTTAAGTAGGGAGGGTCTAACACTATTTTGTGTGGTGGGAAAGCATCTGTTCTTTGGGCCATTTTCACCTAAGGTCTCCCTAACATCATCTGAACAAACTTGTTCAAGCTGTGTTTACTGGAGAACTTGCTGTAACTGTTTGGAACTCAATTGCATTCTGACACCTTATTCATCTTCCACCTTATTTCCTATCACTGACCCTGATCTTATTAGAAAAACCTTGGAGAATATCGGTAATGGCACCTTTTCTTTTTTTTTTTTGACAAGTTACTCTAAAATGCATTTAATATCTTAAAATTGTCATTGATTGAAACTAGTAATTTTAAATCAGCAGTTTAAAACTAATATCCTTCTTTTTTCCTTAATCTTTTTTCTCCCTAGCCACTTACTTGATCTTTTGAAAGATATCTTCCTAAGTGGTCAACAAGCTATAAAACTGTTCAATGAGAGAGAAATATGGAGGGACAATTTTTAGTAGAGGCCAAGCACCCCAAATCTGAATATCTAAAATCTGAAATGCTCTAAAATCCAAAACTTTCTGAGCACTGACATCATGCTCAAAGGAGATGCTCACTGGAGTGTTTCGGATTTGGGGATTTTCAGATTAGGGATGCTCAAGGAATTTTCCCTGATTTGCACACAAACTCTTTCATTTCTATGCTTATCAGGATCAGCTCAGCTTTTTGCCTTTTCTACAAGGAGGTTTGGAGTAAGTATAAGTATTCTAAAACTCCCCAAAATAAAAAATTCAAAACATCTCTGGTCCCAAGTACTTTGAATAATGGATATTCAACTTGTAGCATAGACCCTCCCCAGGGGTTTGATTTGATCCCCACTGAGTCTCCTACCTAGAACAGAGCTTAGCACATAATAGGTATTCAAGAAATATTTAACAAATCATAGAAAGTCATTCCTAACTAGAATTTACTATTCAGAAAATTCGAGGCTTGGATCTCAATACTTGGTTTTTCATTGAGGTTTTTGTGACAAGGGAATGCCAACAACTTGTAGATAGAATGAGAATAAACCTCAGTGAGGTTTGAAAGGAATTAAGTTTTGACTACTTCCAAAGGATTTCTCTCTCAGCAACCTTTTGCCAACTGAAATTTCCATTTTTGACTCTTCATTTAGTACCCAAGGAAAGGCACTAACTTTGGAATTAAGAGCTATTAGGCACGATGTTTATTTAATTAGCTCATTGAAATCTTGAGCCTAAAAACAACAGAGATAGGACTGGCGAGGTGCGCACTGGTATTTGACCAAAAGGGCAGCATGATTTTTTTGCTGTTTGAATAGAGGGAGTGGGAAGGAGAATGCTGAAGGGAAGGCCACTGGAGACATAATTCACCAACGTAACTAGCCCTGACCCCTGTGCCAAATGAATGACATGTATTTACTTCAAAAAGCTAACTTTGTATGCTCCATGAGAAAAATATAGCAACAGAAAAAAAAAATCATGGGTTTGGAGTCCAGAATACATGAATTTGCATTCCAGCTCCATCATTTTTAGCTCTAGGAGCAAGTAATTTACTTTGTGTTTGCTCAGTTTCCTCACCTGTAAAGTGTGTATAATTGTGCCTCCCATGCTAAGTTATATGATGTAACTGAGATCATGAAGACGTCTAATGTAGGGTTCATTGCAAAGGAGTTATTCAGTAAATGGTAGCTATTGTCATTCACAATAGTTCTTTTCGAAGCAATCTTTATCCTATATACTAGAGCAAAAAATGAAGAGGGACCAGGGAGAAAGGGAACTAATTACGAAGAAGGAAAAGCAAAGATAGGATTATTTATCAAGCATCTAATACATGCCAAATACTTCCTCAAGTTCTCTGCATACAAACACTCTATGGGAGAGAATAAAATGTTTATACTTAAAATTTGCCTTCTCTGACTTCTCTCCCCTGACTTCACCATACTGCTCAGACCCGAATTCTCCAGGTTTCTTAACATACAGAAACACTGAAGAGAAGGAAGAAACAACAGAGGAAGAAGAAAGACATTCAATATAAACCTAAAACATACCTGCTTGAGTGCCAAGCAGTGCCTTTCTCTGAAACTTCTGAGCAGCCTTTCATAGGGAGAGTCCTACACTGAATTAGGATGCAAACCCTTGAGAATAATGGCCCCAAGCCGGGCTCGGTGGCTCAGCCAGTAATCCCGCGCCTTTGGGAGGCTGAGGTGAGTGGATTGCCTGAGCCCGTGGGTTCAAGACCCGCCTGGGCAGCGAGACCTCATATCTACAATAAATCAAAAAATCAGCCGGACATGGTAGCACATGCCTGTAATTCTGGCTACTGGGCAGGCTGAGGCAGAAGGATCGCCGGAGCCCAGCAGGTCGAGGCTGCGGTGGCTGGGAGCGGCCACTCCACCCCAGTCTGGGCGACAGAGTGAGACTCCAATTAAAAAAAAAAAAAAAAAAGAATAATGGCCCCTGTGTCAATTGGAAACCTAGTGTGCACTGGTCCTAAAACTTCCATTCTAAAACTCCAGAGATAGTAGTGCCTAAGAAGAGGCTGATCAATCACAATCACAGAGCGACAAAGAAAGGCAACATTATCTTATAATCTTGGGATATTCCGGAACAGAAGAGGTTCCATCCCTCTTGCTATTTTTTCATCACCTCTTCAGAAGTATTCAAATGAGTTGAGACAACTGCTTCACTTGGCATTTGGATCCGTCTATTACTACTCCAGGGCTCAAGTGCTTAGTCATTTCTTAGCTCATGTCACTGCCACTTTGTTCTCGCATTTGACACTGACTCCAATAACCTTGTAGCATCTGCCCTCCCAATTCCCTTGAAAACCCTGAGCAGCCTGCTTCGATGAATGCTCCTTTGAATGTCCTTCTCTCTCTCTCTCTCTCTCTCTCTCTCTGTGTGTGTGTGTGTGTGTGTGTGTGTGTGTGTGTGTGTCTCCCTCTCATGACAAGAAAAAGAGCTATCAGGTTTCTAGAGCATTCTTGAATAGTTAATTCCTGGAGTCCTTGTCCTCACTTCTTCCCCTCTGTACTTTACTGGTATTTGCTCCAAAATCTCCTTTTCAAACAATGACCTGACACTGAGCTGAGATTTCCAAGTGCTAACTCCCTGGCACCAGTCCTGTAGGTGCTGAAAGAATTTTTCCCTGATTTGCACACAAACCCTTTCATTTTGTTGCTTATCAGGGTCAGTTCGGCTTTTTGCCTTGTCTACAAGGTGATTTGGAGGCCGTGGCCCAGAGAACAGGTTAGAGAGATCTTTCTCCTTTCTCCGCTCTCACCTGGACATTTGGAAATGCACAGTCCATCCAGGCTCTTATTTATACCTCACAAGCAGAGTCCCAGGGTGGACACTGACCTACATATCAGCTTTTCAGGCTACTTTCAGGAAGGTCTGAAAAGTTCTCCAGCAGCTCGCCTGTACTGTTCGCATGCCTTTGCTCAGAGAAAAGCTTATCTAAAGTTTCCATGATCGAAGACACGTTCCTACTCAGGTTCCACTCTCAATACAATAATTTCAGCAGAGCACCAGGGTGCTGTCTATATGTCTACGCTGGGTGAAGGAGTGGTCTGACATCCATTCTCTGCCTGATTCTTATAAACAGAATGGAAATGGAACATGGTAAGGGGAGGGAAGAGAGAACGAAACACAGGTGAAAGAGAGAGTTTATTCATCCATTACATATCCAGCTATTCCTTCCTTCCTTCCTTCCTTCACAAAGGTGTTTGCTTGTTTGTTTGTTTTGTGTGTGTGTGTGTGTTACTTTATGAAGCTGGGAAAGACGTTGTGGATTTAAAGATGCAACTGATGTAGTCTTTGCCCTCCAGAAACTTAAGAGTCTAGAGGAGAAAGAGAAGCCATTCCAGTAGTGTATAAGAAGAGCCTATTACTTAAGAGAAGTAATTAACCAATGTTGAGGGAAGATTAGGGGTTCAATAAAAGCCTCCTAGAATAAACAGTGTCTGAGATTAATCTTGATGGAAACAACAATTCTATGGTAGGCCTGCTGCGGGCCTGACACTGTGACAAATGCTAAATAACCATGAAAAAATAGACTGTATCTAACATCCTGAAGATTAAATTCCAAATCAGGACACAAGAGGTGTGGTTGGGGAAAGAAAGGCAGAGCTTATAGCTTAGTTAAAAAGAACAAATATGAGTTACCAATTACTGAATGTTTCCATGTGCTAGGTACCATACCAAATGCATCATAAGTAATTTTTACAACAACATTATGTAGCAGGTATCATTATTTACATTTTAAAAGTAATACTACTGAAATTTATGTGGCAATAAACCTGCCTATTATCACAGAGCTTATAAGTACTGGATCTGGGATTTGATCACAGGTATAGCTTACCCCAAATCATGGACTCTACCACTGTGAAAAAAACACCCACAGTATCTCTGATAGAGAAGAAGAGGGAAAGCACTCCAAGCAGAGGGAATAGCTTTTGAAAAGTTTAGAAACATGATAGAGTTTATTCCAGATGTTATAAAAGATGCAGTAAGAGTAGGGATGTAGTGCAGAGGAGCAATGGGGCTAGGAGTGTGGTGAAAATAGTTGTTGCAAGGGATGGTGGAGACCATTCACAAATAAACTTATGCTCGATGTTAGGGACCCTGAATTTGGTTAAAGGGAACCATGTGCAACCATCAGTAGACTTTGAGGGTAGGGTAAGATAAAATTAGTGGAAGGATAGTGGAATTGTTACAATGGAATAATGAGGATGAAAGGGGATTAATTGAGGGATTTTAAAGTAGTAGAATAAACTAGACTTGGTAATCAATTAGATGTGGTCATGAAAGACAGAGAGGGCTTAAGATGACCTCTAAATTTTGGCCAGAACAGTTTAAGATGATGACAATCTCTAAAGATGAGAATATAAGTCGATTTTTAGGGAATGAGATGATGGGTTCAGTTTGGGAAATATTATGTTTAAACTTTGGGGGGAAACTCAAAATATGCCCAGTAGTTAGTTGGCTATGAGTCTGAAGCTTGGGAGGGGGATTTGGATGGGGTAAACAGATTTCGAAGTCATCTTCCATGGTCTTAGGGAAGTCAACACTAGTTGACTTACAGTTGAAGATACATCTCAAGGTGAACATACACAATGAAGAGAAAGATGATTAAAGAAAAAAGCTAAGATAATATCCACAGGAAAGATACAAGAGAAGAAAAAAAATGAAGGGGAATAGAAAGTAAAATAGGCCAGGAAAATATGAGAGGTTAATGCACAAGGCACATTTTAAAATTTGAGTCGCATGTCAGAATTGTGCATTTCCCATAACTTTTACTTTAGAGTTGTGGCAGATGGAACCTGTCATGGAAAAGCACATTGGCAAAGTACTTATAGTTGGTCAATATTAAGACCAGAACTGGAACCCAGAATTTCTGGTTCCAACCTAGTATAGGACTTTGGGTTTGTTGCTGTTGTTGTTGATGATGATGTTATTTCCCCTAGCCTCATTGTCTAGAATAGTATATGGGAACTGAAACGAAATCAAGATAAGGAAATGCATCCTTTTGACACCAGATTTACCCATTTCCCTTTTTTTCAAAGCCATTATCCATCCAATTATAAAAAGGTTTTGTGGTCATTGTTTGCCACATTATTTTAGATAGATTAACCCAGGCAATGTCATATCAACTTCACTGAATTGGCTTTATTTCCTAGTTCTCTATCGAGAAAATGGAGTCTTAGGGATGTAAAGAAATACATGCCCTTAAGATACATAGCTAGGGTAGACTGTTATTTCATTGTCAGGTTGTCCTAACTATTTCTCATTTTGTCAACTTATCGGGCATTCAGTGCTGACTCCATATGCCTACTACCCAGAAGAAATCATTTTAGGGGGACACTCAATAATAATTTAAAGGGGGGGTAGATTGATGAAAAAGCCTTGTTTTCTATATTGGGGGACAGATGAATTCTAGAGTGGAGCCATAGCTTTGGGGAAATGAGCAACATCTTTTAAGAAATGCCAATAACTGAGAGCTAGCTCCATATTATTAATGAAGGCCATGCTTTCTACTTTCAGAGCAAGTCTGTCATTGTGCAGGCTCCTCAGTCTCTTGTGTTGGAAATGAGTTAATGTAGTCACAATATGACATGCTATTTTTATTCCTTACCCAGATCAGCCATAGTCTAACAATACATTTCGAAGTACTGCTGATGGAGGCTCCACCTGAAACCTGTTCTCCCAGATAAGTATCTTCATCCCATTCATCGTTTTAAGAAAAAAAGAATCTTACTGCACGGCAGTATTTTCATCTGCTTTGGTTTCAGCCAGAGATAAACCGTGCCTGCTGCAAACTAATTAATATCAGTCACCTGGAAAGCAGAAATTGGGAGACAACAGGCGTCTCTTTCTTGATAAACAGATTGCTGGGTAAGGGATGCACATGGATGTGACAATTCATTTGGCCATAGAAATAGCAGAAATGAGACTTTTTAGACAGATATTTGGAAGACATGAGCAAATATCCCCAGGATTCATCCATTTGAGCTCAGATGAGACTTTTGCACTAAGTTTCAAGCTTCTATATGTCTGTAGGATCAGCAGAAATCTCTAGGCCTCTGGGGACGTCCCCCTAAAACAATCACCAGCATTGTTACAATGATGGCCAACTCCGGAGAAAGCTGGCTCTGCACCCCACACCTCAGCAGTCTCCCTTGCCTGGCCCAACTTCCTCTTGGGAAAGAAGTCAAAAACTTGGCCTGGGTGATGTGTAATCCAAAATTAGAACCATGCAGCTAGGAAAGAAAACCAAAAGATGTTCAGAAACAAGTAGAAGCAGAACTTTTCCCCAGAGCTAGTCTGTGCAGGAAGAAGTGAAAAAGCTCTCAGGAAAGACAGTCCATGTTTTGCTTGCACAAAGTGGCATGGGCTCATTATGACTGACCCCCAAATGAAGAAATTACATTTCTACCATAGAAAAATGGTTGTGTCCTGGGTTGATCCATGAATAAGCCATGAGAGAAAAAATGCCACCACACAAGTATTCTTTGCACTCGATTTCTTAGAGAAGGATTGAGGGATCTTTCTCCATCTCAAGAACCGTAAATTGCCATTTTTATAGGAGCTTCAGAAGAATGATATTCCAGAAGCAATTCCAAACCAGGGAATTTGAGGATTCATTTAGGCAAACTTGAAAATTCTGTTCATTTTAATTCGTCTGTCCAATCATTCATCCAATGTCTTACAAATTCAAAGGGCAAAATAAAGGTAAAGATATAATTTAGAATATGTATTAGCAGTGTCATGATAGGTATATGTACAGGAGACACAATAAAGAAGGAGTGAATTGTACAAATCTGGATAGAGAGTGGGAGATATGGGTCAGAAAAGTTTTTTATTGAGGAAACAACACTTGAGCTAAGTGGTTGAATGATGGTAAGTATTTACAACCAGATAGAGTTGTGAAATCTTGGATACTCAACTCCAGGAGAAATGTGGGAAAAGGGAGAGAGTTGTACTGCTCTGCTTGCCCCACTGCCTAATACTAAATGTAGCTCAGACAATTCAGATGCCATGGAGCCTTCACTGTCCTTCCTCCCTCTTGAGCAGATATGTTCCCATAGATCTTGTGACATTTCTTAGTTATACACTCATTATATTGTGTACATCCATTAGACTGAAAATTTCTGGAGGACAAGATCTCTTACCCTTTTTTGCTACTTTGGTAACTAAAACAGTGTCTGGGATATAGCACATTTTTTTAAGTTTACTGAATACTTCATACGTCTCCACTCTTGATTATATGTTTTTGAAAGAAGAAACTATATGATCTATCCTCTCTCTGTCTAGCACAGTGTTCAGTAATGTTTAAGGAATGAGAGACTCACTCAAACTTCTGTATGGTAGTGAAGTAAGTCAGTGCACCCTCACTGTGTGTCCTCTGAGCACCCAGAGTCACTGTTCTTCATGACTTCCTCCAGGAAGTGAGGTCTTGAATATCCAGATTTCTCTCACTTTCACCCTAATACAACTAACTGTTGTTTTGAAATAATCTGAGCAAGGGTATATAATAACCAGTAATGGCTATAGTTTATTACCTTTCTCAACTTAATAAAAGTATATGAATTACCAAATGTTGAATTGCCAGTATAAGTTGAAAGCCATAGAGGAGATATTTTGAAGAAAAATATCAACCCTTAAATTTACAATTCATGCTATGGATACAGCTGCCTAATCTGTAATTAGACCAATTCTTTCTTTCTTTGGGTCACACCTGACTGGTCCATCAGTATCTCTGCTGTCCTTATGGACTCAGTTGTTCTGCATGAGTTTGTTTTTGTCAGTGGTTGCTGGTTTATGTTCCAATGTTGTATGGTGCCAGGCAACTTGAGGTGTGACTGAAACAAAAATGGCAGCCTGTATTCTAACCCAACTCTACCACTGTGTAAACTGAAGCCAGGATTTTACCATCTGTGACCCTGAACATCCTCCTTTATGTGCTCCAAAACCCACATCCTGATGTTAGTTCTAATTCTCTGAGTTTATTTATTTTCTCAAAAAGAGTTCACGAAATCCACTGGGATGGTATTCCACTTCATCTTCTTCTAAGCTTTCCTTTGGGAGGGGGAAGAATGACCTCGGAGGGTATGAGAATTGTCATGGATCTTGTGTGACTTGTTACTCAAGATGACTCGCAAAGCAGCCGAGAGGTTCACAGCCCACCTAAGCCTCTCCATTCAATCCCAGCCCTTGACCTGATCTCTGCCAAGGGTTGGAAAAGCAATGGAAATATAATATCATCTATAAATGGGTTAGGTAATGTGGGAAACATGAAGAAAAAACAAGGAAGACACAGAAGTAGCATCTTACCATCCAGATTGTCCTTAGAACCATCTGACATTCATTGTTTATGTACAGTTACCCTAGATACAAAAGGGTCACTACCCTAAAGAGAACTATGCCCTTCAAACAGTTCCATAAACCAAATTCTAGCCAGATTCTCCCAGAATAAAGTACTGTGCTTCTTCCATTAAGCTCAACCTCCTTTCAACAATTCCCTTCTTACTTGGCCCGTGAAATGAATCACGAAGAGATTATTTTCTGGGCAAATTGGTAGAAAAACCCTGATGCAGACAGTTCCCCTTCTGATTGCACCTGACTTCCACTTATTGAATATCACATCAAGTAGTGGTTCAGGGGTTTCAAAGGAGAACTCAGCAAAAGAAGAAGAAGAAAAAAAAGCCCAAAAGTTTTTCGAGGTACCTACTGCAGTTATCAGATCATAGATCTAAATGTTCACATTGTATGCTTGATTTGCACATTCCAAACCGATTTGGTAATTTTTTTTTTTTCATTTTTATCTGCACGCATGAAGTGTTTCGGAATACTGAAACAATTTAGAATCATATTTAGTTTGCAACAGTTCAATTAACTTAAGTGCTGGAACATGCTTTCCAGCTGGTAACTAGTTTAATCGGTTACTAGTACAAGAAATAATTTCTTCAATGCGGGGACTCCCCAGTGTCCTTTCCAGAGAGGGCAGGCCAGGCACAGATATTTGGGAATGGGAAGGTGAGGAGTCTGGCAAAAATCAAAGATGAAAAATCAAAGAACCCATTCTCTTACAAAAAATAACTACCTAAGTATGGATTTCCACTTTCTGCTATGATTTTATGACCTCCTGTTCCCTTGGATCAACTTTATAACCATTCAATAGCAAAAGGAGGGTGCGGATCAAGGGTCAAAGACTTTTAAAGCTGTTGCATAAATGCACTTAACCATGAGCCAAAGTGATAAATAGGAAACCAGGATGAATGTCAGGAACGCTGTGAAGAATGATTAGCAGGGACTCTTAGAGCAGCTGCTAAGGTAACTCCAAACACCTGGAAAGAAAGATTTCCTTCCAGCTTACACCGACTTAATTGTTTAGTTATATTTTTATTAAAAGGCACTATTGGCAAATTGCAAAAGGATACATTATTTACATTTTCAAAAGACACAAAATAATACTGCATTTTACTTTAGGATATATGGAAAGGTAATTAAAGAAAAAAAATGGGTAGAAATCATGCATACTAACCATTGAGGAGAGATAATTGCTGAGGTAGAAAAGAGAAACAAAGATGGATATGTGATTTGTTTTAAGAGCAATCTTAACTGGGTAAAACGTTAACATCTGATAAATCTGGGTAGATATATGGAGTTGAATTTTATTTTTTTATGTACTTATATGTTTATTTGAAATGATTTCTAATTAAAACTTAAAAAATTTTTTAAAGATTCTGTGACAGTACCCATTTTGCAGCCATTGTCAAACCAGTCATTTCTCTAATTGTGGAGACCACAAGCCTTAGACTATTTTGATTAAGGTTCATAGATTTCTCAAGATAAAAGTCCAGCTTCCCTGCTTTTCCACCTCATAATCCTATCTAACCTCATTTTCACTGAGCGCTGCCACTGGATTGGAGATGAGGTCTAGGAGTTGCAATGTTAGAAACTGAGTCTCCTTTTCTCTACTGCTGGTGCCAGGTTCAGCAAGGACACTACTACCCCAAAAAGGCCACTCATAGACTGGAACTGCGAGTATCTAGTGATCATGATTTACAGTAATCCTAAAACTTAGTTGTAGAGACGTTAGCATGATAAAGAGAAATCCAGATAAATACATTTTAGAACTCTTACGAAGGTCCTCTATCATGAACAGCTGGTATCCAAGCTAGCATTATGCCATAACAGTGAATATAACCACAGAAATGACGAAGCATTTGATCAAAAGGTGGCTTCTCCATATGCCTATTCCTTGTCAAAAACCAAAAAAAGTCAATATTTAAGAGCTATTTATGGTTTTCCAAGCACTCTTTAAATGTTTCTGATTTAAGGCTAGATTTTTAAAAATATTTTTGACTATTTTTTAAGTTTAATTCTTCAGAGGTAATAACATACAATCTTAAGCCTCCAAGGTCATTTTGTTTTAATGTAGGGAAGAGGTCCATTGCTTTGTAAAGTTGATTATCAGTGCTTGTAAATTAGATTGCATACCTTGGGAACACAGCACTATGACATTTCTGCCCACTGAGGTTCAACCTTCACAGACATTGGTTATACAAACATATACTTTCCAGAAAACATAGCACAGGTAGGTAGGTAAGTAGATAGGTAGGTAGGAGATAGATAGAGCGAGAGATAGAGAGATAGATAGTTGGATAGATAGATGATAGAATGAGGGTTCTAGCGAGAATGTCCTACTGTAGCTATTAGAAAATACTCATTTTAATTTTCTTTTAGTCTTCTGCCAGCAGGACATGGTATAGGATCTATGTCGATTCTGCGTTTCTGTTCATAGTATAGTGAGGTTTCTGACGCATTGAAGGAGTTCAGTTAATGTAGAATCAATGATTGCAATATATGCAGAGTTTGGCTTCAGTCATATGGTGGCGACAAAATGGTAAAATTCTCAATAGTCAATTAATCCCAACAGAAAAAGAAGTTTTCTTTTGAACATTAATA
Organism: Carlito syrichta; assembly: GCF_000164805.1. Lineage (NCBI taxonomy): Eukaryota > Metazoa > Chordata > Mammalia > Primates > Tarsiidae > Carlito > Carlito syrichta. The sequence continues at coordinate 487,803 of NW_007232940.1, read as the reverse complement.
TTTTATTGCTGGAGGCATTACATATAGCACAATATTTGAGGAAGTATGTTTTAGAGTCAACTGGACTTCGCCCAAATCTGAGCAGTTTCTTAGCTTCTGGAAACCAACATTTCCTCATCTATAAAATGGGAAGAATGTTATACCTATTTTATCCTTTAGTTAGGAGGATCAATTAAGAGAGTTTACATAAACAGCTAAGGAAAGTGTCTAAAAGATAGTAAATTCACAATAAATGTTAGCTGATACCATCATAATCATTGTAATCAAGTTCACTATTTTAATCACACCTTGAATCTACTGAACTTTCAAATGGAGGGAAGTTTTTCATAGTTGCTTTCTTACCACAACAGGAAGATTTCTCTAACTTACAAGTGAAGACGTTAGAGTAAAAGGGTCCTATTGAGCAACATCATTACTCAAGATCCAATTGGAAGATAGGATAACCAGATATGTCACTAAGAGCTGATTATAGAAAGGAAATTTCCAAAATGATCAAGTTTCTAAATGGAGTTGATAAAGTTACTTTTATAAGAGAGTTAAGACAAATTTCACTTTTAAATCAACACAAAGCCATGAAATTAAATGTCTCCATGGTATCTAGCAGATATGACTTGTGAGCGGGTTCAAACTTTACCTTCAAATGATAAAATTCTGTGAAGTTTCCTTGCTGCAAATGACAATTTTGAGATAGTAAAACTGAATAAATTAGAAGGAAAAAGGGGGCCTTCCTCCATGCATCATTGGAAGGTGAAGAGTCCTTTTTATTGTATGTAGTTAGGATCGTCTTTTTATTATTCCACAAAACTAAAGCTTAAAAGTTGTATCCAAAAACCTACTTATAGAAATCCTCGAGGGTCTCCCATCGATCTGGTAGCCAGGCGGCACACAGGATTTTAATCAACCCCTCTGAGTAAAACCAGGTCAGTGGTTGTCCAGTTGACATAGAACCACCCCACACGTGGAACCAATATGAGGTTCATTCTCTTCACCACAGTTCTACAGTCCTAGCTGCACAATTGCCTCTTTTGTTTATATAATCTCATGGAATGAATCAGCATAAAAGTCAAACAAGAAACCATGGGAAATCTGTGACCAAACCTTGCTTTGTGCCTGAAGTTCAAATGTGTTTGGTTAACCTTCTATTTATTCCTTCTCTTTCCTTCAGGTGACCTTTCTGGTCTTAGTCCTTGTCATGGCATGCCATGGCAGACAGTGGCTCAATGGGACCCTGGCATGTGACAAAGAAACTCTTATGAGCTGTCTATGAATTATTTTATTCAGGTGCATGCACTGGCACTCCCTTTGAATGCCACCACTGCTGCCATTGGAAATGGAAAAACGTCAGCGGAACACACAAGCACTTTCCACCTTCCAGATACTGAAGCCAAACAATGGATGGTGAACTCCAATTTTTGCTTTGTCTCCAATTGTTTTCTTGATGGGTAGTCTGAACTGCAGTTCAGACTGTTGACCCTGGAAAATGCAGCTCATTGAATCAGTCCCAGGATGCTTTTCCCATGTACCCAGAGAAGAGGGGGAGAATTAGGCCATGCATTGCGTTTGATCATTAAATTACCTGACATGAAAGTAACACGGCTATATCACATGCTGTGTGACCAGTTTACTAACTTACCTTTCTCTAGTAAGCAGAGTAATTAATCATCATTCCATGATAATGTACACATATTTCCGCCAACAAAGAGGGAAGTACTCACACAGGGCAATACTTCTAAGCACTATGAAACATTAGTCATACATTTGATTAAAAAGTATAGCGATCAAGCTGAAAACCGGCTGGATGGTTAAACTAAAAACAAGCATGGCTTCATTTTGTTTTAAGAATTAAGCAAGTCTTTCAAGTGCACTGTGAAGCCATGATAGAAATAAGCAAGGGATCTGGTTGGGAATGAAGTGAGAAAGCAATGATATGAATGAAGACAGGACTTGATTTTCAACAACACCAAAGGCAATCAAAGGAAAGTACCTGGGAATTTCCTTAAATGACTTGCTGGAGGGTATTATGTGGTAACTATATTACTATAGTTACTTTTTTTCATCAATTAGTATTGTTAAAGAGAAGCCTGACTATAGAGTTCCTAACAGCAGCAAAAAATAAATTCCCTCCAATTAAGTAGTCTAATAAGCTATTTAGGATTTTACCACTTAACATTCTTTCCTTCCCATTTAATTTTGGCTTTCACTTGGATGTCATCTTGTTGAAAATCCATCACAGAAAACTATGTGGAAAAAAAAAGATAATGTTGCTAAGTGCCCCTGATGTTCAAAAACGAGCAGAAGCACAATATATTTTCTAATTCACCCCAGGATTTTTCCTGATAATTCAACTTCTTCCTATTAGAAGTTAATGTATGAAAATGTATGAAAATGGTCAATATGCAAATTCAAATATCACACTAGCTACTTGCCTTCAGTAAGTGTTATATGCATAAATTTGAAACAAAATAATATTTTAAGGTTCTTGATTATGATAATGTCTTAGTGGGCATATGTGCATGTATAATTATGTTCATTTAATTTAATCATGAAAATATTATAGGATCATTTGGTTTTCTCTTCTAAAGTTCTTACTTTTTTCAATTAATTAATTTCACTTTGCCCTTTTATAAGTTAACCAATGATAAGTAATGGGGTTTTGAGCTAAAAGGAATATGATCACATTCCTATGAAATTATGGAAAGAAAAGAGTCATGTGGGAAGGTGGTGGCCTCCCGCCCTTAGCATACAACCTAGTCATGGAACAATGTTAGGTTTTTCAGTAGAACCTGATCTTCAAAATATGCACGCTTATGGTCGTTTACTCCTACAAATTCTGTGTCCCGATGCTGAGAATTTGCCGAAAGGCAGCCACCTGATTACAATGGAAGAGACCTGGAAACCAGCCCATGTGACCCCACATTCCACACGCTTAACTAGAATGGAGCTTTTGGGACTCTGCATAGTTACTGGAATCACATAAAATATATTGAGGGGAACATAGGGGTGGAGGATATTTAACTTAACCATGCACAAGAAGAACAGGTAATGCCACAGGAAGTAGGAAAAAAATTGACCATTTTGAATAAAAGGGACGAAGCATAACATGAAGGCTATTACATATTATCCTTCCTCCAACGAGGAAATCTTATTGCCCTCCCACAAAAAAACTATGTTCCTTTTACCCAACAGAGATTAGTGAAAAGAAATAGACGATTTTGTGCCCATCAACAGAATCTATATACCATCTTTTCCCCCAGGGATTAATTCAGCTTTTGATTAAATCTTTCTGAGATTTAAATCATGATGTTACAAACCTCCAAGGAACTCCTCTATGAGTTGTGACCTTCTTTATTACTCTCTGCTGCTTGATAAAATACAAAGATTGATTTGTAATGGTGTATAGTGTGTTGGAAAATAAGAAATAACAACAAGAATTGCAAAATATAAAATTAATAGAAAGTAAATATTGCAAACAGTACACTTCGGTTAAAATATTCTATAATTAATACTGAGTTACAACTGTGTAGCTAGCAACACTAGTGTTAAATGAGTATAATAACATTATTAGGGTTGTAAATTATATCCAATGATTAGCTAAATAACTTCAAGAGAAAAAAAACAGTCAATGCTGAAAAGAAGAACTTCAACTCAGTATTTGCTGTATATAGTTTAGACAGATTTCATCTGGAGGACATTTTTTAGAGAATGACTTCTTTCTTATTATAATAATTCATGAAATAAAAATTTAAAGGTACAAGGAAAGTAAAAGTTGTCTAATTTGGAGGACTTTTGACTTGAGACCATCTCCTTTTAAATAAACCATATCAAGTATGCACACTTATTTATTTACATAAGTATGAACTTATTTTTGTTTGCCTAATTTTTGTTTCAATAATTATTTTGCCATTAACATCATCATGGATGGAAGTGATTTAATCTTTTGACAACAACATGAAAAGAATCCTTTATCTAAAATCAGAATGTCCCAGTGCCAAACTAGAGTCTAACTCTGCTGCTTTGTAAAATTCCTCATTTTCTCTTTGCCCTCAAAAGACTTATTAGGGTAATAAAGGACAGAAAGTTAACTATTTGAGAAAGATGGGTATTATTCTAATGGTCTTGCTGGTTCCAACCTGAAGATTAAAATACCCTGTGCAATTTAATTGCTAACAGAAGACAAGTCAGGATCTGAGGCTTACCCATAGAATCTCAGAAGTGCTTAGTATCTATAGTTGTGATAAACACAATATTTGTGGATGATTTTATTTTCTATTTTGATAAAATAATTGATAAATTTTGCACTGGTATAGAATACAAATAGAACCATGAGGAGTACTTCTTGTGCTATTTAGCAGATTGCAATGCACTATTGATAGCTCATATCACATTTCTTATATTTACAAACTTTTTTTTCTCTAGGACATTGGGGGTTGGTGGGATATACTTAGCCACTTTTTCCCATTGCTGTTTATGTTGAGTTTTGGATGCATGTGGTAAAGAATGGGAACAACCATCTCAAATGATGTATTCTCTGTCATTAGTACCACCATCACCCAATAGCAGCCATGGACATCCTGATAGCAAGATGTGGCAACAGCTACTAGTTCATCTCATATTTAACCAGATGACTCACATATAATGGGGGACCACATCCTATTAAGCCTTCAAAAAATATTCATAGTCTATGTACAACAGAATCACTTTCTAAGCTGAATATTTAGTGGGTGTCTCCCTAGGGGCATAGCTTGTACTTAAAACTACACATTTTTCTGGGTTAAGAACAAAAATTGAGCTAATCCATTTGATGAAATCCCATGTCAATTTTCACCTCTGAACGTTCATTATAGAAATCTGCCTGCCTTTGCTGTTTGAACGAAAACAAGGTAAGATACAGAGGGTGCACGTTACCTTAGAGCTGAAATGCATCCATAGATATGGAAAAGCGGGAAGAGAGGGAGAGAGGGCCAGGAAGGAAACAGAATAACAATAAGCGAGTAATGGGCACTGATCTGAGAAACATGCCAGGAGTTTGGTTATGATAAAAAAGAAAAGCAGAAGTAGATTTGAAACATTCGTTTCCCTTTATTAGCTCAGTGAGGCTGATGTGTACTGCACATTTAAAAAAAAAATCACAGGAATTTTCATACAATGAATAAAACCACAACAATACATGTAGAATTGGCAGGTGGAAAACGGCCCGGCAAGGGCTCAACTAATCGCTCACTTTCCCTCTTCAGCATAGTTCAACCAACAATATTACACTTTCACCTACAAATCTTATAGTAGCTCCATCAAATCAGCAGTTCACATTATTGAAAATGTCTGTCACATAGGTACAAATTTAGAATCATCACATTATATTACATGGCTATTCTAGGTCATCTATAGATCAGGTCTTAGACTACAGTGATTGAAGTTCTCGTTACAGCCATCAAAAAAGGACACATAATCATTACCTACTGTAAGCTCACATCTAAAGGCATGAAAAGGTTTCCTTTTTTCAACTGACCCAAACGTCATACCCCAATAGTGCAAAGTTCCCTCTCTGCTGCTTTGAATGTTGACAGCCCAACCATTGTTCTCGGAGTTGTTTAGCAAAAAATCGATTTTGTTGCACTGGAAGAGTTATTCTGCTACATCTCTTTTTTTAAAAAACCACACATTTCTAAAGCACCGGTTCGGTTACCAAAATTGTAGATGTGGTACTTACCACAGCATGAAGGCAATGGCCATCGGTCATCTAAAAATCCTACAGATCTATGCTGAAATTTGCCTCCCATAATGATGGGGTGCGTGTGTTCATTTGAAATATTCTCTCCAAAAAAATATAAATATAAATATAAACAAGAGGAGCACAGCTTACATTTTGATGGGCTACCCACAGTGTCTGCAGGAGATACAAAAGCTCCACTAATTCTGAATGCAATTTGAAGTCCATTGAGGAAAACTATCTTCATGATAACAATATTTGTCAGGCCAGAGGGGGGACAAATTAACCCTCAACATGATATCTGTAGTGTTGTCTTTTGATAAGTAAGAAAAGAAACCAAGTATTCCACTCATGTCAACAATTCAGGGCAAAAAGGAGAATGTATTTAAAATTGGATCACAAAAATTTAAAGGCAAAATAGGAACACATCTGGTCCTTGAACACATAATATAGGATTTACTAAATATTGATTTCTTAAAAATAATTTATTGCTCTTAATAGTCTTTTTATTATTATTCTACAACAGAAGATACTCAAAATTCAGAAAGAAAGACTGTAAACTTTAGTTTGGCGTTCACACAGAGTTTAAAATACCTGCATTTAACCTACAGAACAACAAGAATTAGGCGGATTAAAGATGTGTTACCACTGTAACGCAGAACCTGTGAACAAGTTCTTTTATTTCATAGTATTTTTATTGCTTTCTATCTACTTAGAAATAAGAAGCCAAAAAATCAAGCAAGCATCCGACAGGACAGACAGTGGATTCACTCAGAACACAATATGCTGGTGATAAATGAATGCAGCTATTAAAATTAGCTGCATTGGCCTGGGGGTGAAATCCATCTTAAAAGATCATGTTGGGTGAGAGAAAGGAAAAGAACAATTAAGAGTAGGTATATCATGTCTTCCAGAAAAGTCATGTCAGCCAAACAGTAATTGAATCTCAATTTAGAAACTTGAATGTATACTCCAAATGTTACTGAATTCCATTCCAAGGACTCCACACTCAGATGAAATCCTGATGCCCAAAATGGAGGTTTTTCTGAAGTTTTTATTGAATTGAGCAGAAGCAATGTCATCAAGAACAACATCATGGTCACATCAGAGGCCATGCTAGTGCAAGTAGAAACACTGCTTCTGCAAAAGCTGAATTTCCCAAATGAAGCACTTACACTCCAACCTGACAATTGTCATGCATCCTAGGTAGAAAATTTCCACTGGCTTTATTATTTTCATCATCTCATAATTTATAATAAATAGGCTATCTGCAACTGATAAATATGTCTCTTTAGTAAACAAAGGAATGAAATATCAGTATTTATACAGGATGCATAACTGTAAAAAATACAGATAAATACCATCACCATACTCTGCCAAGGAAAAGAGATACTGGCTTCAAAGATAGTCTTCAGACACACATTAATTATTGTAAAAATCATACTGTAATTATTACCTCAGCATTTTGTATCAAATTAAAATCACAAAAATTAAAACAAAACAGCATTTTAAAAAGATCTTTGACCTCTAGTTTCAAAACTACTGTTGATAGAGAAAATAAAAACATTTCTTAATGGTTACCCATTGAGAGACTTTACATAAAATCATGATATCTTCTAGAAAAATTTTAGATGAGAAAATTTCATTCCCCTAACAAATCCAGTGTATAAAACTTCAAAGAAAAACAAGCAACAAGAAAATGTGGAAAAATATCGCAGAAGTGGTTAATACCTTTAGGGGACTAGGGTATTTCTTGACAAGATGCTTAGATCGAAGCTCACCTAAGAAGGGATGGATGTGCGAAAAGCATCGTTTTGTTGTTTGTTGTACTCAATAGACACACACACTGTCTTTTTTTTTTACAATCAAATATATATAAGCAGTAAGTTCAGCTTCTAAATATGTTAGTGTACAATAATTGTTTCACCTCATAATTACATTTGAATATTCTTGATTAAGAAAAATTTAGCAGTTTTGAAAAGAAGGCTGCATTTACAGTGCATAGCTGTAACAAAAAAAGAACATTGTTGTATACTATATACAGAAAATAAAAATACTCCATTTAACATCTGTAAATACTTAACTACATCAGAGAATGTAGCAATTACACTATCTGAACAATCCCAGAGAGTTCTATCCAACTCTCATTAGTAATGTAACACCACGTCCGTTCCTCGGAAAGAACTGCTGAACAAGCTGCACGCTTGACCATTGACAAGGCTTTTGAAATTTGTAGTGGATGATCAACATTTTGGACATTTACATGAGTGTCAGGATAAAGGATGAACTAAATAAACTTCAAAATGTTAGGAAACTTTAGCTTTCTGGTGCCCGCAGTATCCTCTCCCACCCAGATTCCATGGCAAAAGGAAAAAGAAAAAAGAAAGAGAGAGAGAGAGAGAGAGAGAGAGAGAGAGAGAGAGAGAGGAATATTAGTTCTATGGAACCTGTGGTTTCTTCAGGATTGTCATATAATCATTATGTTATGAGAGAAAGCTTGCTTCAGGTTGATTTTGCACTTTCTTAAAAAACAGAGTACGGAGGCTGATGCCCAGACATCAGCGGCTGCCATTTTAGGGTGGTTTGTGGTTGGTTGGTTAGTTTTCTTTCCTTTTTAATTTATACATATATATTTTTTTCCTTTTGAATAGAATATGAACATTTTGAAGTTCTAGGTTTTAAGTGTATCTTCGCGGAACTGCTGCTATTTGAAGTGGTTTGCCCTTGCACATTCTGGTCAGGTGCCCCCAGTCCTCACATGTACACACACATACTTCCCCTAAACCCGTCACACACACATCACATACACACATACACATGCGCGTGTACGTACACACACACTCCAGTATCAAGAGACTCCAGGGAAAGCAAAGCTGACACCCATGAATAAACATGTGCTTACTGGATATCATTCTGTCTCTTGCCTCTTCAGCAGCTGTGTTCATGTAAACCATTGTTGCTGTTGTTCTTCTTGTTGTTGTATTGTTGTTGTTTTGTTTTTGTACAGAGAGTGTAAAGTAGGAGAACTTCCTAAGTATGACTTGCAATAGTCTGTTAGGGAAGGACGCGCTGTCCCGTGAGGTATTCACCATCCCTCTGTCATCCTTAGCCAGGGAGCATGTTACCTGCGCAAGCTTCTCTGAGCTTCTTTCAGTAAACTATCAAAATCCAGAGAGTCATACTTGCTCTTGGTGGAAGCAGGGTCAAAGTCATCTGAGTTTGAATCTGAAAGAAACCCAAGCCAGTTTAGATGTACTCTTTGCTGATGGCCATTAATGCAATCATTCCAATTGAGGATTACTTGGTTCAATAACAACTCAGTCAATCAATATAATTTAATAAACAATGCCCAGATTTTATTGGATATATACATACATATAGGTAGAGGACAGGGAATAGTGAGTTGTTGAAAACACTTACCTACTGACTCATTTTTTATATAAACACTCCTGGGAGGTAGGCAGAACACACTTTAATATCTCTGTTTTATAAATAACCACTATGCCCTTGCCCCTGGCATGTCAAATGACTTGTCCATGGTTTCTCAATAATTTAGATGCAGAGGTAAGAGTAGAAGCCAGAACTAATTTTCCTACTCAACAAAATTAATTTAATTAAGGATAAAAGCCAGTTGAGTGGAAGAGGAAGGATCATCAGAACTTTCCCTTATCCACAACCTGCTGTTTCCCTTTGAGGCAGGAGGGACATATGATATGTGACCATCGACTCTAGTTCCTCCGGGTAACTGGCAATAGTGGTGCAAACTCTCCCTAATTGGAAGGTCTAGGGAAATGCTTCATATTCCAAGAGGATAAATTCAGAAAGGAAAAATATGCAGGTATAAATAAAGTCATGCTCTTTCTTGTACTCTTAAATTAATTCAAGTCAGACTTTGTGCAGTTTCACATGCTACTTCAAATAGGCCTTAACAAAATAGATAGGTTAGCCGGGCTCAGTGGCTCAGCCTATAATCCTGTGCCTTGGGAGGCTGAGGTGAGTGGATTGCCTGAGCCCGCAGGTTCGAGACCTGCCTGGGCAACTTGGTGAGAACTCATCTCTACAATAAATCAAAAACTAGCTGGGTGTGGTAGCGCACACCTTGTAGTTCCAGTTACTTGGAAGGCTGAGGCAGAAGGATCGCCGGAGCCCAGCAGGTCAAGGTTGCGGTGGCCGGGAACGGCCACTGCACTCCAGTCTGGGCAACAGAGTGAGACTCCAACTCAAAAAAAAAAAAAAAAAAGATAGGTTTTAGAAATTAAAGTGAAATTCTGTTAAATATTTCTGATTTTTTTCCATTGACATCTAAGATAAAGTCAGATATTTCTTCTGGCCTTGCAAGTAAGAAAGGATGGCTTGGAACTATGATGAAAAGCTTCTTGCAGATATATTCATTCTTTTGGAAACATTTATTTGGAGGGAAAACAAATCCATTCTGGAAAGTTAAAAAATTCTACTAAGATATAAGTATTCTCGTACTTTTCCAGAGTAAGTCACAAGATAGAAATGCTGAAAATAACAGAACAGTATAATGCTAGATATTATGGAGGCATGTTTGTTTATCAAAAAAGTTGTTTTGCTGAAAAGATTGCAACATTCCAAGTTCTCCAACAGCACTCCAATCACCCCCTTTCCCAAGCTTCAATCTATTTTCACATACTTAGATTTAAAAACAAGGAAAGTTCTTTACTTTTTTTTCTTTTATTCTTATCATCCCTTATCTTTTCTGACATGTTTCAGCAAGCATTTCCAGGTAAGAACAACAAAAACATGGTCTTACTCAGACCTAAAAAAATGGGAACAAAAATGGCCACTCTTTCCTCCATAACATCTGAAATAGTCAATTCTTAAGTTACACTGGCTTTGACCCTTCTCATCATAGCCTAATGAATGGTTTGTTTGTATTACTAAGGCCTCCTGAGCAGTTGTTGCTCAAATTCAAATCTTTTTGGAGACACTAAAGAAAAAATCTAACTTATTGCTAGAGATTAGCCTAAAATGAGAATTCCATTTGCATTATAGATCAAGATGGAAGATTCTTCCAGTGATGAGAACTATCAGGAACACATATACATACATTTCCTTAAAGAAAATTTTTGAGAAGATTTTAAGTTTCTCAACTTTGGACTGTTCTAAGTAAAGCCCAGAATTTCACTGTTTCTGTATTTTGATTAGCAAGTATCAAAAATATTGTCAAACAGTAGTTCTCAAGGGTTTCTTCACTGTGACATATGGTGTTCCCATACAAACTCACTTATATGGGCATACTATGTCACCCAGTATACAACCAAAAAAATATTTTTTGTTGTGTGAGACAGAATTTCTTAGGCAATAATATCCACTCTGCCATTTTCTTTTCCGGTAATGAAAATATATTGGAGCATAGTAAAATATAAAACTTTTATAGGAATAACTAAAGAAAACTCTTTTTTCAAGACAAATTGTTATAAATAATGATACTGTGTTAATTGAATATCACATCACAGTTACATTCCTAGCATCTGGAAAACTGTTGGTACAAAGTGCATACTCAAATTAATATACGTGGAATGAATGTATTAATCTTGAACACCAGCATATTATTAAAATCATGGTTAAAATATTAGTATCAGGATCTGGGAATGATTTACCTATTTGTGGCAAGAGTATAAATAAAGTCATGTATATATTCAAGATGCTGATAATGTAATATAAACCTCTAAGTTAATAAAAAATTTGTAATGAAAGTGCCATTTATTTCATTTTTCATATATTTAAGTGTAAGTTCTACACAATAACTAATTTCTAGTCAAAACTATTACATTCATAATCCTGACACATCTTTCCATTCTTATCCTATTATTCTATGTTAATTTTTCTCTGTCTTTCCTCTTTCATATTTCTGATTGAGGTCTTTTGAAAGATCCATTTGCTTATAAGACAGCAAATAGACACACAGACTACATGTTCATGGAAAGCAACACCTAGATCCTGGCTTCACTGTGATAACCTTGATCAAGTCACTTTAAATTCTCAGCCTCATTTATAAAACTGGCTCAGAAATAGTAGCTGGAATTATTATGTTTTGCTCTAATATTATTGTAGTAACCATTTGCTAATTTCAGTAGTAGAGACATAGGGTGTATGAGCTAATTTAATTTGGGTGAGCAAATAAAAACAGAAAAAAATGGTTAAATTCATCTAAAATGATAGATTTCCCTCTTGGTAAGATAAAACTGCATCACATCATTTTCACTTTACTCTTGTGACAAATCCCTCTTAGAGTCCAGCATATTCTTATGCTCACATATTTAGTGTTCATGCATGCCCTGAAGCATTTAACTTGAACTCTTCAGAGAACAAAAATAAGATACATGAAAAATTTGATGAGTTTTACATCTGGTCCCTGGAGTTGATTCTTCAATTTTAAAATGTCTTTACATTTATAATTTCTTCCCATTCTCATCATTTCAAATCATATTCCTAGAAGCTATTTGTTGAGTTCCTAGGTCATGCCAGACACTAGACATTTATTTAATCTTGACAACGTCATTAGAAGGCATTTCACAAATGAAGAACCAGAGCCGAAGGAGTTAAACTGTTTGCCCAGGGTCCACGTAAAACCAGGTTTTAAACCCAGGTCTGCAAGATTGCCAAAGTCTGGGCTCTTTGAACTGAACCATGTTGATGCTCAGAAAAAAAAAACTACCCTCATGCCGTTGTAGAGCTTGAGGGAATTGGAAAAACCCACGCTACTACGATGTACATCAAACACACTTTTCAGAAAATACAGAGAAGCCTAGCAATGGCAAAGTTCTTTTGCTGCTGGTTAGGCAGGGAGATAACAAGAAGGGAAGTATTCTTCTCAGAAATATTTCAGGGAGGCTCCAGTTCAATTTGGAAATACTATCCAATCCTCCCTCTACCAGTGATGAATCGTGATCTAAAGGCCCCTCTAGGTAGCTTTTTTTAAACTCTAGATGTTTTCAGAGACTAGAAACACCCCAGCCTTCATCACTGAAGAAAATAAGTCAAATCAACTCAAGACTTCAATCTGTCTTGACTGTTTTTATCAGCCAACATATGAACAAATGACTTGCCACATTTTATAGTTTCATCCCTAGGCCTCTATCTCTCTAACAGTCAGCTGCCTCTCCCCAGATTTCCACTATCTATTTAGCTTGTGGAATGAATTATAGCATATTCCCTCTGAACAATGTACACCACCTGTATCAGTTACTCTAGGAAGACATCACTTTGTGAAAGGAAGAAAAAAATCTCTGTGTTTGGTATTCATTTCTTTCTTTAAACCAAACTAGAGTAAGTGCAAATATATATAAAATAATGCTGAGTCATAGGTTTATATGCTAATTTCATTATTATTAACAAGTGAATTTAAAATAATTATGCCATGTGTACAATACTATCCTTCAATTTTTCCTCAAATAATTTAAAGGCTTGCAAGACCCCCATCAGATGGGAAATAACATGCAAAGGAACAAAATTAAAATTGGAAAGAAAATTAAGATGTCCATTGTGGCATTACTTATAATATCACAAATTAAATATTGAACAAATGTTTAGCTATAATGGAATGACTGAATATGATGATGCTGTTTACCCAACAAAACATTGTGCAATCATTAAAGTATGTTGATAAATTATTTTTAATTTTGTGACTTATACCAGAAAATTAATTTATATATTAAGAAAAATAGAATTTGAAAGTTATGCACACATACACACATGTATAGCCTCAACTATCAAAAATTGACATTCTGAGACAAAATACTGAAAGACAGATCACCTGGTTGTTGATAGTGGTTATCTCTGAATGACAGACCGATAGGTGATTTTACTTTTCTTCTTAATACTGATTTATATTTTCCAAATTTTACCCCTTGAGACTGTATAGCTTTTATAACAGGAAAACAAATATTTATGTATGCTTCAGTTTCCTTATATGTAAAATGAGGATGATAATAATAATATCCACATCTTAGGATAGTGCTGGCAAGTAAATGAGAAAATACTTGCAAAGCCCCTGCCATAGTGCTTAGCATATGGAAGCACTCAACAAATAGCAGGAATTTTTTCCTTTTGTCTTAAAGAAAGTGGAGTGTGATTTAGCATATGATATTTTATTTTCTTCTCTTGAGTTGTGACCAATAGGAATGATATGTCTAAGAGCTTGTGAAATAAGAAAAAGACCAACACTTTTGCACATTCTGTTTTATAAAAACTTGATAGCAATGTTGTGACTTGTAAAAAAATAAAATTCAGGGTAGGCATGGAAAGTAAAAGTAGATTTCAAACACACACACACAAATCACAGACACATGTAGACACAATATCCACATGCACATACACAATGCAGGTACACACAAAACATAATACCTCCCACATACACACACAAAAACAGACACACAATATCTATGCACATACATACAATGCATGCACACACAAAACACAATACCATCCACACAAAAAACATACACATAGACACACGTAATATTCATACACAAGCACAATGCATGCACACACAAAACACAATGCCACACACATGTAATGCACACAAGTCATAAATACATGTAGATGTATACAATATCTATATACATACATACCCTAACACACAAATCATAAACACACATGTAGTATACATGATATCCACATACATACCTACAATACCCATAACACATTCACAAAATATACAAAATACAAAATGACACACACACATGCACACACAAATGGTGCAGAATTGCAGAATTTTCACCTCCTGGGCAGACAATATAAAGAATTTACTTCTGCCCTTTATTGCCAAAATCCAAGTCCCTTTCTTCTGAAACTGTCTCATACATTCAAAACATAAATCTGTATTCATAATTCCCTCTAGTAATATCAAGTGATGGTCTAACCCAAGGTGCCTACGGATTATGTTTGCTCCCATTTTGAGCTCTACGTTATGGATTCCTCATTCCACGTACAATAAAATCCATACCTAGGTCTGCATAGTTAGACTTGAAAAATTGCTTGCGTCCACAAAAGTACAGCTCAAAGTCAGTTTCATTCGACCTGCGCAAAGTGTATCCATTTTCAAGAGCAGCAAAAGCATCACAGGTATAACGGTAGGTAATGAAACCATAGCTGTCTCTGCAATGGACAAAGAAGAGAAGTTCAAAGCTGGTTAAGAAGCATTAGCATATAAGACTGTAACCCTTTCTACTTTGAGAGACTCCGCCGGTGTCAACGTCTGAGCCACTGCATCCATTTATCAGTGTGATTGTCCTGTCAAGCAGCTAAATACTTATTTCTGGGACAGGAAATCTCAACTAGAAAGATTAATAAATAGGGATGAAAGAAAATAAATAAGGTTCTGAACTCAACATGTCATCTGTCAAAGCACTTACATTGGCAACTCCCATCCCAGTAATCTTATGGCCATAATTTTTTACATACGTCAGCTTCTAAACAAGAAATAATCTTGAAGATTCTCACCCATCATCCCGCAGATTTACTGTGCACTCCTCAATTTCACCAAAAACTTCAAAACGGTCCCTCAGTTCTGTCCGTGTTGTGTCAGGTCTGATTTTACCAACATAAATCACACGGCGTTCTTCCTATGGGGGGAAGTAAGGAGAGATTTTTGCTAGTTCTGGAGGTGGGAAAGAAACTGAACCTCTAGAAACACTGATAAATGTACAATCATGCATAATATGAATGCACAGAGCATGCCAATTAGAGCTAAACACACACTACAACTGAAAGAAAGACAACACTTGAACCAAGTGTTACTTCCTATTTCCTCAATATCAATCTCTTCTCATTACGTGCATTCTTCTCAATACCCCTGTGCTTTTCTACCTTTCATATCCATCTCTGTTATTCTCTCGGGTCAACTCTTGTCTCAGGGGAAAAAAAAATTGGAGCAAAGCAATCTTTTTTGTATCATGAAATAGCTGAGTAATACCTATTGAATATTTGAACACTTGTGACTTGATTATTAATCTTCGAAATTGGTATGAAACTGAACTGGCTTGTAAAACTATTTAATTTCTAATTAACTCAGAATTCTAATAATGAGTCGAACAAACTCTGACATCCTCAAAAGAGTGGTTCTTAAACTCTAGTATAAATAAAAATTACTTGGGATGCTGGTTAAAAATGCAAATTATTGGGGTTTATCCCAGCTGTACTGGAAAAAAAAAAAGAAAAGAAAGAAAGGTAAGGTTCAACAATCTCCATTTATAACAAGCACACCCCAGTGATTCTTATGCAGGTGGTCCAAAGACAATAATTTGAGAAATACAGTCTTAAAATGTAGGACATTTTAAGCTAGGAGTCTCCAAAGAATAAGAGTCAAATAAAAGAGGTTATAAATTTCACTTTTCCAATAAATCTAGTCTTATTTTAGGAATAGACTGGAGGGGTGTGGCCTAATTTTCACAAGTAGAGTCAATATAATCATAATCTGAAAGTCATCAGCAATTTATAACCTACAAAATATGGGAGTGATATTTTATACCCTAATGATAAGTTCCTTTTTTTATAAAACAGAAATGTGTTCTTAGTGTAAGAAGCAATCCTGTATCTCTTGTTCCATGAAGACAAGACCAAAGGTAATGATATCTCTCAAAACTGAGACAAAGTGCTTTAGGAATATTGGGAGTTAGTATAAAGGATGTGCTTGCCAACTAGTCTGTATGTCTACCAACGACAAACAAAAATAAAATGAACTTAAGGTTGCAGTGATTTAAGTTAGATAGAAGCAAAGACCAGAAAACAGAGGACTAAGGTACAGATTTAGCTTATCTAAGAGTTCTCTCTGGATGTTCTCAGAGTTTCTGGACTTGGATAATGAAAAAGGTAATTTAGGCTGAAGACAAAAAAGATGCCCTATGTTATTTACTTAATGTTTTTCCTTTTCATTTGCCCACTATTTAGCAAAAAATCTGAGAAAGAGGAGGTACCCAATAAGCACTTGTGAAATCTAACTGAACAGTTCACAAACTCTGTATCTTCTTAGATTATCTGATTACCTATGCCTGGTCTTCTTTTAACACATGTAACACTCCTGTCTCTATTTTTATCAGGGAAGTAAGTTTCTCTGAGCTTCAGACTCAAATAACCAACTATCTACTTGTCATCTCAGGTTGGCTGTGCCCTAGGCACCTCAAAATATGCTAACCTTGCCCAAACTAAACCCTCCAGCTTTGCCCTAACTCCAGTTGATGCTTTTCCAATGTTATTGTATCAGTGATGTGAACACCTTCTAGCCAGTTATTAAGGACAAAACCCCGTGACTCCCTTCACTCCTCTTTTGGTCCCCCTCCACATAACCAATTGTTCATTAAGTTCTGTTGGTTTCTACCTCCTAAGTCTCTCTCTAGTCTGTCTCCTTTATTCCACCTTTCCTAAGCCAAGCCATCAGCTTCCCTTTCTGGACTAGTATAACAGACAGTCTCTTCACTTGGACCCCTGTGTCCACGTTTATTCTCCTCCAACCTATTCTTTTACTGCAGTCAGAACAGTTTTTGCCAAGGAAATGGGAATCCAAATGTGTCAATTGCCATCTAAAACATTCCCATGGCTTCTCAAAACTTACAAGGCCCTGTATGACTTGAAACTGTCTTCATCATGGGCTTTATCACCCACATCTCATTCTTTCTTTGACTCTCTTTTCCAGTCCCACCGAGCTTCTATCAGTCTCTAGTATATACTGTGTTCCTTTCTTCCCAAGACCTTTGCACACGTCATTCCTCTGCTACCTGGAACATCCTGGTCACACTGCATGCCTCTTAAATCCCTCATGTACACATACTGTCTAGTATGACATTGAGTTCAATAATCATTTTTTTCTGATACTTGAGATGAGGTCAGATTTCCTGTTAGTTGCTCTTATAGAAAACTCTATTTCAACATGTAGTTCTAAGGCCAACTGTAATTAGATAATTCATAGTTTATTCGTTGTTCAATGTCTCCCTCCTCCTGGCAATGGAAGCTTCATGACAGTAGAGACCACAATTGTCCTACTCACTACTTAATTTTAAATAGAAACCTGAAACATAACAGAGTCTCAATGAATATTTGTCATAAAGTTCACCAATTAGTCATCTTTAACATTTACCCTGTACCTTTCACACATTTAAGACACCTAAGTGTGGTCCTTATTCGCTGAGAGTCTCCAACACAAAAAAGAATGAAAGTTGGGTCTTTATCATAGGAAAGATAGCTCAGCTGAGTGAATCAACAAAGGTTTCCATGATTCATTTTTACAGGTTTAAGTATAAAAAGTTGCAGGGTAGTGACGTGTTTCCAGGACTCTCACTCATAAAAAAAACTCTGAAAATCAGAGGTGGCACTCAGCCACAACAGTTGGTAAAGCACAACTCCTTGGACAATAGCTATATAACTGACCAGGTGAAGTCTAGCAAACAGAGCAGCCTGCCTGATTGCCTCCATGTAGATTGTATGTCTCAATCAAAGGCTGTAATTGTGCTGCTCCAGAGCACCCAACATGCTCTGGCAGTCAACAAACAGAAATGGATAAGGAGGCCTGTTCCAGAGCAGCGCTGAACACTTTAGCAAAGAAATCATAATACCACATTCCATTCTATTTACGCATCCAGCTTTAGCGTGATGGAACTGTTATCTAAACTTAAACTTCCTGGCGCCTGCTTGCATGGGTGTTAAGAATTTTTTTTTAATGAGCCTTTTAGAAAAGTTACTACTGTATACAAGGAAAGGAGGGAGAAATGCAAAAAGAGAGAAAAAGAAATTGAGCTGTTGCAAAGAAATTGCTCAACTACCATTATGGGAATACACACTGCCTATGTATTCAAGGAAATTTGAAGTTAAAGCTAAAATCGACCATATGTATGCCCATATGCAGACATATTGGGACAGTCTCTGAATTGCAGCTTTATACAAGTTGTATAGAACAATGATCCCACATAAAAGATAAACCAGAGGACCTTTTATAATGGATACTGATACATTCTGCAGTAAAAAGAAGATACAACCTAGAGGGGAGAAACAGGAAACCAAAGGGCTCTTCCACAATCACTTAAATTATCGATATGTCTACATCTCTTTTTATGAAACACAGGAATGACACCATGCCTCGCTACCTTACAAAGATTAGGGAAAGAATACATGGTGCAATTCTCATTTGAGAAAACTATTGGAAGTGCATGATTTTCCTAGTGCTAAAAATGAAAATAAAAGGCCTCTAAAAGTCTAGAAAGCAAAGACAAAAATCTTTCCAAGATTGGCCAAAATGTCTAGCAAAGAAATGATTCTTTTAAACATGTTGCAGTTATATTAAGCAGATGAATAGATTTCATATCTTTAAAATAACCTTAACATTTGCAGCCAATTTTTCAAGACATTAATTTCTAAACAGGAGATGAAAGGAAAAGAAATCAAAATGCTTAATAACATTTCCAACTTCTTAAGGGCTTGAAGGAACTCTAAACTTTTGGAAACAACTCCTTGAAAAATGATTTTCAGACTGGTTTTCACTATTGAGGAGGATGGAACATTTATCAAATAACTTTTAGCTTCAATTTTCACAAAAGCTAGTTTGCTGATGGGGTGAATAATAAAATTGAAGATTTATGTTGTATTAACAGCGACAGTAAAGCCTCATTATACCAAAACACAGGGGATAAATAAAGAAAAAAACTGACTG
Organism: Carlito syrichta; assembly: GCF_000164805.1. Taxonomy (NCBI): domain Eukaryota; kingdom Metazoa; phylum Chordata; class Mammalia; order Primates; family Tarsiidae; genus Carlito; species Carlito syrichta. Next base: position 468,430 of record NW_007232940.1, on the reverse strand, counting down.
AATTAACTGGCTTTGCATGATCAAAAATCTGTATCAAGAAGAGTATAGAGTTCCCTAGTTAGCTGGGAAAAACTTACAAAAGTTGTTTCTCATCAAATAATAAGCTACTCCTGGTAAAAGGGGTTTTATTTAGAAAAGACAGAAAGCAGTGGAGAGACGAACATTTGTTTATGCCAAGTACTGCATTTCATGCTTTTTAGTAGGTTGTCTCTTTAAAATATCCTGTAATGCCAGGTAACAACAAAGGAGAACCAGATATAATTTAGATTTTGGTTCCCTCTACATTTCCAAGTCAGGATGATGTGAAAATCCCTCATCCTATGCTAAATAAACTGCATATACATTTTGGTGATGAGAGATTTGTGCTCATTCTCAGATTCGCTGTACCCTGAATCCATCAACATTTCCAAAGATTTTATAAGTACTATGAATGAACGAATGATATACCTAGGTATTCTACTAACAGAAAAGGAGATGAGGATTGAAGTACAAAGGAAAGATACGAATGGACAGACAGAAATACTAAAACTCTGGAAAATGCTTTAAAAAAAAGTTTTTTTTTTCTTTCTCGTGCTTAGTATTGATTACACTGATCTAATTCAGCAGGCATTCAATAAGTACCTACTGCTAGGGGGTATCCTTAGGGGAAAAACAAAATTATAGCATTCAATTTTCCAAAGTTATCCCCATTCAAGTACCACGTAGCAATATTCCTGCTTAGTACCTAAGACTGGTTATTGTAAATAAGTCTTGGTTAATTTACTTAAGGGCCAAAATGCAAGTAAAAACTAAGAGGCAAGTAAAAACACTACTAATGTGAAAACTATAGACTCATAAAAGAGTCTTAGTGAAGGACAATTGATGCAAAAAAATGTATGTATTTCAGGTATACATTTGATGAGTTTGGACATATCCACATGTCCATTGTCCCATCACCAAGATCAAAGTACTAAACATAGCCATCACCTCCAAAAATTTCCTTATGTTCTTTTGTGGGGGTTGTCTCTCTCTCTCTCACTCTCCCCTCCCCCTTTCCTTCCTCCCTCTCTTTCTCTCTCTCTCTCTCTCTCTCTCTGCGTGTGTATGTGTGTGTGTGTGTGTGTGTGTGCATGAACACATAACATGAGATCTATTCTCTTAACATAATTTAATGCTAATTATTGGTACTACATTGTACAGAAGATCTCCAGAATGAATTCAGTCTGCCACAAAACTGAAGATTTCTAGATACTCAAGTTAGAGGGATAATATCACATAAGCTCACTCACATAAAATATTTCTGTAAGATGTTTGAACAGCAAAACTATTTCATTTTCTTCAAAAAGAATTACTCTGGGAAATTGTGCAACATTTTTTTTTTCATTTCATTGGGAAGAAGTTTATAATTATCAGTGATAATACACTGTCCCTGGCTCCTGGGCTGAACACTGACCGACGAAAATAAGAAATGAAATGGCACAGTCTTTGCCCAGGCACATCTGGTTTTGGTTTTAAGCACTGAGCCATATCATAATGTCTAGATTTGCCCTTTAAATTAACATCCCATTATCATGTTTTCTGGCAGGGAACTGTACATATTGCAAATGGAGTTGGACTTAGAACTCCACAAGAAATTAGAGCAGTGACAGTTTAGACATTAAGTACTAAACTCTGGCTTGCAGATTCCCAGTATAACCTGAATTATTTCAAGCGTATAAGGCTGAGAAAGACAGTGAGTGAATTGGTTTCTGAGAAAGAGTTTGGATGGAAATTGAAGGAAAATGAGAACTGAAACAATGGGAACATGCAACCACAATATGTAATTCTGCACTATTAATTACTAATTATTAGTGTTCTCTTTACATTCTGATTTGTTGCACTAAAGTTGGGTTGGATTAAGGCTTTCAGAGACATAAGCAATGAAAAGTATACAGACCTTTTAAGTCACTCCCTTCTTATGGAACTCAAAATAAAAGAAACGTAGACAAAGGTAGAAAAGACTAATTTTGTAAAACATCAATTATTAAATTTTTAAAAGGTTTTTTTCCCCCATTTCCTTTAGTAGGCTTTGTTTTGCTGGTCCCATGCTCTGACTACTGGATAATATAGCACCATATCCAAGATATCTTAAATGTAAATTGCTTCTTAATCATTACTTTAAGGGAGTCTCAAAAGTTGAAAGGAAATCACCTATCCAACCAACATAGGTGAACTATCCTAGCTTTCTCAGCTGTTTTATTGAATGACTTTCCAAGCTAATTTAGGCAAATGAATAAAAAATCATTGCCTGCATCCCTATGCCCAAGTCTATCAAAATATACTTTGTGAATGCATTATGGCACAAGAAAGCCAACCCTTTGGAGGAAGAAAATCAATCAGAAAATTTTCCTGTGAGCAAACTCATTAAATAGCTCTATGACGCCTTCAGGACAGATTTCAGAATCTTCAACTTGAGTTACAGGACTCTCCAGGATTTGCCTTACACCAATCCCTCTGTACTTATTTATTGACCCTCTTGTATCCCAGTATTCTAGTTAAATGACTAGTAGTTTTCCAATATATCTTACTCTTTTTCAGAGATTTGTTATAAACTGGATGCGATGTCCAATAAAAATATGGTGTAACATATGTAATTTTTAATTATTCGAAAGTCACATATTTTAAAAGGTTAAAAAACCTAAAAATTCAATATTTGGCTCAATATATTCAAAATATTATCATATCAGTTTCTGATTTATACAAAAATATTAATGAGGTATGTTACACAGGTTTTATACTATCTTCAAAATCAAAGTGTGGCTGGGTGCAGAGGCTCAGCCTGTAATCCCAGCACTTTGGGAGGCCGAGGCAAGAGGACTGCCTGAGCCTGGTGGTTCGAGACCAGCCTGGGTAACTTGGTGAGACCTCATCTCTGCAATAGATCCACATACACACAAAAATTAGCCAGGCTTGGTGGAGTGCGACTGTTGTTCCAGTTACTTGGAAGGCAGAGATGGAAGGATCGCCTAAGCCCAGCAGGCTGAGGCTGCGGTGGCTGCGAGCATGCCACTATACTCCAACCTAGGTGACAGAGTGGGACTCAAACTCAAGAAAAAAAAATTCACAGTGCATCTTAATTTGACCTATCCAAATCAGTCATAGGGTTAGTGGCTACATATTGGACATTACAGGTGTAGAAAACCTTTGCCCTCCCTCCCTCTAGGATTGAAATAAATCTCACTCTCCATACAGATGTCCCAGGTCTAGGTACTCACCCATGTACCACCACAGTACCACAGATGTACCCTTTACCACAGCACTATCTATCATGCTATATTCCCTATCCATGTATCTTTATCACCCATAGACTTGAAGCTCCATGGATGTGGAGACCACATCTTTCCTAATTTGATATCCCATATATCTGGCAAATATTTATCACAAAAAGAGCTGTGATTTTTCATTTATGTTAAACAGAAACAGCATATCATTGTCCAAGTGGGAAATGGCTCAACAGTAAGTCCCAAATCTTTATTAAGTGCTTACTACCTCTAGATCACTCTATTAGTAAACACACTCTGTGTTCTAGTTTTCTTTGAATCTACTTTTCAAAAACAAAAACCAATCTCAAAGCCCAAATCCTCATAAATGTTTCACTAATGTAAAATAATTTAATATAAGCCATGTTGATGTTTGCACCACAAGTGCTCTTTCAAAGAGAACTGATAGAGACTATTTTTATCAAGGAATTAACTAAGGAACTGGTAAGCATTTATGACATAAGGGAACAGCAGCATGGTATCTGTTTTCAAACTGAGGTTGGTGACCCTCTGAGTGCCTTTGGTGCCTCTAGACCAAAAACACTATTTGATCTATTTGAAAAGGGGCAAACTATCAAAAAAGACACCTCTTTTCCTTTCTTTAGTTATAAATCTGGCACCAAATCATCTTTGGAAGGCATGAAATAAACACATGTCATTTATTTTAATATTTTTGATCAAAATATTAACCTGGTTTTTGTTATAATTGTGTTGTGTTTTGGTCAAATGAGCAAATTTATGATGAAACTATCAATTTCTCTCCTTAGTATACTATTTTGGGGGAATAAATAAAGAATTTTATAAAAATATTAATTTGTAAACACCACAATAACTATTTTTCTACATGCTTGCTCAATATGATTCTCTTTTGTAATGATTAATGGTAATGTGCCATATTAAAAGGCTTTGTAAACGATATGGCACTATATAAATGTGAGTTATTATAATTATTGAACAAGTCATTAATTAAATATAGCAATATTAGAAAAATTGAATTTTTAATTTTCATTAGTATTTGTAACTGTTAAATAATGACACTGGCAAATCTTAATATCACTGCTCATTTGAAAGTTGAGAAAAATGAGGGAAAGTGTTATAATGAGGGAAAGTGAACAAAGACTTTGATTCAGTCTTAGGTAGATTCAAAGTTAAATGACAGCAAACATCCTAGAACTTTTGTCTAAGTGTTCAAATATGTCTCATTTGTTTCTCCTCGAGTGCTTGTGATTAACAAATCTCTCATTTAACCTTTGTCCCCTAGCTGGTAAGTGTTGGCTAATGCTGCCTTTTTATTCTATTAGTCAGCTCTTTTACATAGGTTTTACAACACTTTGTTGATGTTCAGTGAGTTTTCTTAAAGAAAACATACAAATCTAACCTTTACATTCAAAAATCATAATCCCAGCGCTTTGGGAGGCTGAGGCGAGTGGATTGCCTGAGCCCACGGGTTTGAGAACAGCCCAGGCAACTTGGCGAGACCTCGTCTCTATAATAAATAAAAATTTAGCCTGGCATGGTAGGGCACACCTGTAGTTCCAGGTACTTAGAAGGTTGACGTGGAAGGCTCACCAGAGCCCAGCAGGTTGATGCTGGGGTGGCTGTGAGTGTGCCACTATACTTCAGCCTGGGCAACGGAGTAAGACTCCAACTCAAAAAAAAAAAAAAAAAAAAAAATCATTTCCCTAAACCTTGGTTAGCTCAGATGCAAGATATGTCAAAAGCTGATCATCACTGAACTTACTCAGCAGTTAGCATAGACAGGCAGCAACTGCAATGAACAAAAGCAGTGCTGTGTCTGATTGATTAGCCATGGCTCCCTGAAGCACCATGTCAGGAAAGACCCTGTGGCTCTGTGGGGGCTCAGTAGGAAAAAGTGCCATGATTGATTAGGAATGCCTGCTGTGGGCATGGACTAGATGTTGACAACTGGACTGCCTCATTTTTACCATTCAAGGTCTAGATTGATAAGCAGTGGTAAAGAGTTGGGGTAAAGTCTACCTGTTAGTAATCAGCTGATGAAAAAGAGAACTGATCTTCAGAGAGCAAATTTAACATAACCTGAATCCTTACACAGAAAAGTATGTATTATCTATATGGCAAGTGACTCTAACACCTCCCAGTAAGTGGTGCTGAAATTCATAAAATGGTATTGCAAAGTAGTTCATAGGAAATGTGGATATGTCCAGTACTCAGGTGTTGATCTACCACAAGTAAGAAATGATGACTTCCTTAACAAATCTTCCTCTAACATCTCCTCTAAATCTAATTTGAACCCAGTCTCCTTATGGGCCACTCAAGTCCCATGTCTGCCCAATAAACAAACACTGAAACCAAGCAGCAATAACTCCTCATTTCCCAGTAAGAGAAACAGAAAGAAACAGAAAGAAAAACTCATCCTGTGATCAGAAGGAACCCATATCTGACCCCCCAAAAAATCTCTACTCCCTTCATCTTTCAAAACAAAAGTTTCAAACAGCAACAAACTTCAAAATGAAACTGTAAATGAGAAATATACTGACTTAACATTTTGTTTTCCAATAAGCTGAGTTAAGAGGGATTGAAGAGTTATTGATATTGTAAAGTCAAAAGGTTGTAAATTGCCTATTCTAAAAAATCTAACAGAACCTTAGCTTTGTTTCTTTTCTAATCTACCCAAAAAAAGAAGACGAAAAGAAAAGAATAAATAAAAGCCACACACATAAAAAGAAACCCTCCTTTAAAAGGATAGTTAGCTCCAAGCTGCTTACAATTGCCTTCTGCCTCTGTCTCTCCCTTTGTTTGGCCCTTTCAGACTCCCGCTTCTCATACTCTTTGCGGTATTCTTCCCTCTTCAGCCTTTCGTGCTGATATTCCTCGTAGCTGTCATACCTGGGAAACATAACTTCATCATTAAGTCAACCACCTCAATTTGCATGAGAAAAATAAATAATCATTTGGGGAAGTGGGCAGGGTTTTCAATAATGTCATCTCCAGGAGGGAATAAAACGAGCGGAAGGAAAGCAACATGCCTCATTACCTGGGCCTACGGCTGTAGGGCGATCTTGAACGTGATCTCACATACAAGGGAGAATTTCGGTGTGTGCGGTGTCTATAGTGGCTTGACTCATAGTAGTAGCAGGATCTGGGAGAGGGGAGAAAAACAAAAGGGCATTTGCAACTGCCATTTAACCCAAGTTTATCAGCACTACCAAACATCCTCTGAAACACTGTATTACAGAAACTGGCTTTTTCTTTCTAGCAACTTAGTGAGATTTCCCAGTGACAGTTTGTGATCATCTAGTCAGCTCAAAGGTCTGGGAGTGATGTGTTCTCTCTCAGCGTCTCTTATTGATGTTAACACTGAGCACCAGGTCTAGTATACTGTCAGCTTTATCTTGCATGGATCTCAACTATCCTGGCACAGGGCAGCTCTCCAGGTAATGGAAAAAGTTAGATGAGCAAGTTTCTTACAAATTGCTCTCTCTGATCTGACTGGCTCAGGGCACTGAGCTCAGAGCTGACAGATTTAAGAGAACATGGAGAGGGATGTATGTGTAACAATATTCTCGTTAGTTCCAATGGCACTAGGAACGCAGTGGTGAGGGGCTGTGTTGGCTGTGGATTTTGAATCATTTTTTTCTTTTTTACTTTCTGGGAACACCTATGTGCATTAGGTAGGTTTTTCCAAGGTTTACCTTGAAGAGGATCTACTGCCTGGGGACCTTGATCTTGACCTGGAATATGGTGATCGGGAACACGACCTATGTCGAGAAAAGGACCTTGAACGAGAGCGCATCCTTTGGGGTCTTTGAGAAAATAATGATTTGGGTGGTGACACAGAATCTCTACATGGAGAATTAAAAGAAGAGCAAGAAGGGGACACATCGAACAATGAATAGGATTGTGTGCCATCCCAAGGGTAGCTCAGTTTATCACTTTCATCTTCGCTGTCATCAAACAGGCCATCCATGGCTAGTCCTGAATTTATAAACATAGGTAGTTTGGAGAATTGTTCATTACTGAAATCACCGTCCCTCAGTTCACTGGTCTTATCTGCTTCGTCGTCAAAAACAGCTTGACTGGGATGACCGAAGTGCTTGTTCAGCTCAGCTCGGATTTCCTGGTCTTGGAGCTGTTTTCTGGTGCTGCAAGGAGAGACCTGCTTGCTTGCCTCCAAAGTCTCTCTCAGGTAGCACTGGTCTGAATCTGTAGAAGAACAAATCTGCCCCTGCCAATCAGAGGAGGCATCTTTATATTCTAGTTGTCTAGAGTCTTGGAGCTCCTGTGATATATTAATGAGTATTTCCGTTTTGGAATTAATTGACTGACAATAGTCATGGTCACCAAACAGCCGTAGACTGGGCCGCTTGGTCTTCCTTTCCTCGTGTCCACCGGTGAGCACTGAGGACTTGCTGAGTTGTGCATACAACTCGGATTGCTCGGGCCCTTTCTTGGTGGAATTATTGCCTTGGGTACCAGAAGACTCACTGTACCGGGGCTTCTTTGATGGTGGTGGCACCACAGTCTTGCAAGAGGACTTCAACTTTGGAGAAGCCCTGAAAGGGTTATCTTGGTTGGTTTTGTGAGGAGGAGTGGTGGGTGGAGTTAGGCCTAGGACAAAAAAGGAGAGAAAGAGAAAAAAGAGACAGAGGTAATATCTCTTAAATGTCAAGACCCATTTTCTAACTTTTCTAAGATATCAGACAAAGGTTCAAACGAGTGAAGAAGAAGGAAACTAATTTCATGACAAGACTCGAAAAACTGGCTTTTCCCCTAAGCCTCTATCACCAAGAAAAGATGGATCTCCAATGCTAAGCAGCAGAGAGAACCGTAGTACTGTATATTTAAAACACCAACACTAGCAAATCCTGCTTCCCAGAAAATATGAACACATCACGCCTGGACTGCATGGCACTAGGTATTACCAAAACTTGCATTTTCAAGAGGATTGCTTAGGCTGCTTTGTGAAAGATCTACAAAGTGGGACTCAGGAATCACAGGATAGCCTTGGTGTCTGTAAAGAATATCTCAGAGGATGAAAGCAGCTCAGGGTCGTTTGTCCAACCACCGAAATCTACCCGTGGAGCCAAGGAATTAAGTAACTTAAACAACAACAACAATAACAACAACAAACAATGGGATAGCAGCAAGTGTGGGGCAGGGTGGGAGTGACATGGACAACTTCAAAATAAGTTCAACGAAATATGACAGACGAGTTTAGGGACCTAGAGCAAGTCCACAACTTGACAGCAATGATTCTTTGTCTCCACAGTTCATTAACTTAGTAAACCATGGCTAATGTAGGTATAATACATTCTTGTAAACATAACTAATACAGTCTGTCTAAAATATGGTTCTGCAACAGAAACCTAAGCGAACAGTAGCACTAAATACTGCAGTGCCCACGGACCATTTTATTTAGAGCACAACATCAGAGAGGGCTATGAGACTGAGAGATTGAAACGAAGTCAAGCTTCAGCAGCTAACTAATTAAATAAATAAAAAGTGAAGGAAGAAAGGGGGAGTAGCCATCAGTTGTCACCCTTTCTGCTTTTCTAAAGAAGGGCAGAAAATCTCATCAGAAGCCACCGTGGGAGAGTCTGTTAAGAGAAGTAGTTCCCTCTGTTAAGTCTCCCCCCTGAGTAAGTGTTACTCTTCCCTTTTGCCGAGGAAGAATCATTGTGAAATGGCCCTAGAATCTAAGGAACTTTGAAGAAGGGCAGGTTGGAGTTCAAATAACTTTATGCTTACAAGGGAACATTTTAGTTTACAATACATTTTCTATTTAGGAGGCTGGGTGAACGCTATTCAGCAAAAAGAACTTCAAGTCTGCTAACAAGCCTGAGGTTAGACTTAAGGCAAGTTTCAAGAAAAAAAAATCATACCTTGCTGGAAAAAATATATATATACCAAGAACCAAGTAGGTCACAGAAAACCACATGAAATTTTGATATGAACAGGAAGACACTGCCTCATTCTCCTACTTTACAATAAAGACATGGAAGACATTGATGCTTTCCCCTAAAATGAAATATTTTACACCTATATTTGGCAATTTTTATTATTCAGAGCTGATTCTCCTTAGCTGAGGAAGGAAAGGGTAAAAAAATGCAAAGCGGTTTGACTTTGGAATTCTATTCCAGAAAAATTCAGAAAGACAGGGAAATGCAAACACAATGAGAAGGGGATACTGCTCTTCCTTCCTACCACACCTGAGTCTCAAAAAAGCTTCCTTTCATTAGTGGCCACTCTTTTTTTTTTTTTTTTTTGAGTTGGAGTCTCACTCTGTCGCCCAGACTGGAGTGCAGTGGCCGCTCCCGGCCACCGCAGTCTCGGCCTGCTGGGCTCCGGCAATCCTTCCGCCTCAGCCTTCCGAGTAGCCGGAATTACAGGCATGCACCACCACGCCCGGCTGATTTTTTGATTTATTGTAGAGATGAGGTCTCGCTGCCCAGGCGGGTCTCGAACCCGCGGGCTCAGGCAATTCACTCACCTCAGCCTCCCAAAGGCGCGGGATTACAGGCTGAGCCACCAAGCCCGGCTTAGTGGCCACTCTTGTACAGTCACCCCACTGCTGCTGTAGTAAAGAGGGTGACTTTTTGCTGGATGAAACACAAGTGCTACTGAAGCACTCTCTCCTTTTGTTTCCTTTTGCATAGATGAGTATGTAATGTCTTTTACTCAATCTAAGAAATTTCTAACTGGGCAATCTTTTATCTTCTCTCCTTTTGTCTTGTTTCCTTTACCTTTTGAACTGCCCCCTTCATGCACACTACATACTAATTTCAACCACATGCTACCTTCAACGACCACTGCAACACATTTAAAAATAAGAATTCCTTGTAAAGAAATGGCACATTCTCAAATATTTCTCATAGGAGTCTAAGATGCTTATGGAAATAATAATGAATAATCTCCCTTTGCTCAGCAAATATTAAATACGTTCAATGACGTAGCCCTTCAGTTGGAGAAAATGACATTCCACATCCTAAAATCCAACTCCATAAATTTTTTCATGATCAACTCAATTTAGGGCAAATTTACTTCTCCAATAATTTACTGTCGGGATTTTTCTCTTGATATCTATCAGATATTGCTATATATTTTTGCTTATATCTTTTTCAAAGTGAATTATATCTTGTCTCTTTAAGTAGACTATAAGCTCTTTGTAGGATGCTACTTGGGCTTATTTGTTGCAACTCTGTTGGTAACTCATTTTTATTTTTATTTTTCTAGGTTTTCCTTTAGTGGTAATCTCACATTTCAGGGCAGCCCAAGAAAAAGTTGGGAAACTGAGTGAACATTTTTAATGAGATGGTTCACAGAGCATCCCTGCTACATGTTGCTTTGTACACCCAGGTATATGTATTTTGACTGACATTTTAGATTTATAAAAAGAAACCCTAAACTTCAGAAACACCAAATTAGGCCACTATTAAAGAGAGACTAGTTCTAAAAATAGCTCAGGTTTCTAGGGATTTCAAATATAGAAATTCTTTTTAGTCTTGAAAATTTGAAACCCTTGTCCTAGCACTTAAGCTCATTATCGCTCAAATAACTGGTTCTCGAGTTGCTCTGAGGAGTAGAGACACCCTGATTGCACTTTCTTTGAGTTAAAAACAAAGCCTTTTACCTGCTTCATATATTGGACAGCTTGTAGCCATTGAACTGTCTGCAGGTCACTGAATACCTACTATGTGCTGGATACCATACCAGAGGCTGATATTTCAAGGACTCAATTTCCAGGGACATCACGGTCCATTTTTATAAAGAAACACTTCTTTCAAATTTGACAAAAGTATATTTTCTTGCAGATATCCTTACAACTTACAGAAATGTCCAGAGACCACTAAATTTGAAAAGAAGTGAGTAAAAATATCAGGACTGTCAATTTCTGTTGACACCACTTGTTAAAACAAATGAGTAATACTTGCTATTGGATGGAAGATATTTTAAGATTAGTGAGTAGTTGGCTAGGGGAAAATAATTTAGATAATTCCCTAAACCTTTTACTGTTTGCTGAAACATCTTTTATTAAAGAACATCTCAGAACAAAACTGAGAAATCTCATGGATGATAACACTTTCTATCACCAAGTGCCTAATTGAAAATCTATCTCTAGATATAGTTGAGATCCAAAGCAAAATAAAATGAAACAAAAATGTAAGGCGCATTTTTTTTTTCTTTTAACGTAGTGTTGAACTTTTAAGAGATGCTGATGGGACAGGCAACCCCTGGCTGCCCCTGAACTAGCTGTATTTCTCTAACCTCACCTCCTCTACCCAGAACATTTTCCCCAGCGGGAAGAGAGAGGTCAGTATTTAATCCCTTGATGCCACTACCTTTGCTCATCTTCCCACTAATCGCTGGACTCTCGATTTCATTCCACAAGCCTAAATCAACAGTGGTAATGCCTCCCATAACCTCTGGATTATTTCCTGTGTGTTGATTTTCTGGGGAATGTGTACATTTTGGTGTTGACAGTACAAGGTATATTCCGTGCTCTCTCTTGAACTTAGCAGGTTTTGACAGATTTATGTGAGGACAGATGGCCATTACAGGCTGAAGGCTGACAAGAGGCAGTTCCGAGCATTGTTAACACACTTGCACAAACTCTCAGCAGTGCAGCTCGGTGCAGAATGTAATTCAGACTATAGCTTTTTTATTGCTGCCTATTTTCTTTTGTCAAAAGAGCCTGCTGTGCAGAGCAACAAATGGCTGCTATTACCCAGAATGTAATGGGTGTCAGACAAATCACATAACACAAACAATCAAGAGTATGTAGGTCATATTTCAACAGAGCACAACCTTAGCAATATTTATGATTACTGCATTGAAATGTGCTCTATAATAAACAAGCACCTCTACATCACTCACACTTATGCACTTCTGCACTGCAAATCTGGGAGAAGTGGTACACACTCTACAGTCATCTTTTTAAATGGCCCTTTATTTTTAAAAAAAAGTCAAAGATAACTTTTGTTGTGTTTTGTTTTTCATTATGTGCTAGAAAACGATTTTCTTTGAGGAGTTCTCTTTGGGGTTTGTTTGTTTAATTGAATGACTCTGACAAATGGTGAGTCTTCTCCTCTGTTTCTTATGCTGTGCTATACACCCAATGACTTCAGCAGGATTTTTTTTTTTTGTAATGGTTTATACCATTTTACAGAATCTACTGAGAAATCTGAAACTTACTTTTGAGTTTATTTAACAGTGGGACTTTGTGTTTTGCATGCCGATTCAGGCATTTAAGAAAAAAAAAATAAGAAGATGACTTTCTAAGTTGCTTAAAAACTCACCAAAATAGGAAGACTGGGCAAAGAGAGGTGTATGACTCTTCCTACTCACATATTTTAGGCTTCAGGAACAAGGTGTGGGTGTCAAGAGACTTGGGGTGGGTATTGAGGCTGATATTCACTCACTCAGTACCAATTGTTACCTCTACACCGGTTTGTTAAAATGTTTAGTTGATAACAGCTCCTCTGTGCCCTCCACACCCCCACTTCCAGAGGACTCACTGAAGTTTCACAAGATCCAACAACTCAAGTGTTAATACTTGGTATAGAGGGACCTCCCATAATCCCCTCTGGTCCTCCAGCTGGCCTCAGTGCACTGAAGTGGAGTGGCCTGCCTTCACTACTTTTAAAGTATTTTCACCCACTGATGATTAGAGAACAAATTGACCTTGCAGAAAAGCTTCAGGTCATTCCTATGACATGTGCCTAATTCCTCAACTCTTGCTCCTGGAAGATGAAGATATTAATTAGCCCTCATGTACTTTCCCACAGAGCAGGGGTAGGAGATGGAGGGAGAAACCCGGCACTTTAGGTGTCTACCACCAAACCCCAAAGTTAGTACAAGAGAGGAAATGGCTTTGTTATCCCTGGCTTAAAAGAAATAGGATAGTACAATTTCCAGAAAAGAAAACTGAGGAATAAAGGAATTATAGTTATAGCTACTGGGTTAAGAAGAATGAGAATGAAAATGATTGAAATATGGAAGAAATTCCTGACAGTAAGAGTTGGCAAACATTGGAATGGGCTGTAAAGAGAATTTGTTGAGTCTCCCTTTCTTGGATTCAGGCACAAGAATGGATTATATGACCTGTCAAAATCACTGTCCAGTTCTCTGATGCTATGGTTTTCCTTTTAAAACTACCAACTGCTGCTCATATTTTGCTTCGGTCTATTTTTGCAAAGATATGTCACATACAAAAGAAGTATATACCCAAGGCTAACAGCTTTTTGTCAATACTTATGCTGTTTGTTAATATTTTTCCATCGAAATGAACGTTTAAATGGGAAGTCCTAAAAAAGACAATATAGCATTCAACATAAAAGAAAATACAAATTAATTGGTTAATGAGTGTTTTTCTTTTTAGATTGCAGCATCACTAAAGCACACTTTGAATGGCTGCTGATTTAAATGTAGAGGAAAAAATTAAGTGAAAAATAAATAGCATCAAAGCCCATATCAATGGGATTAAAACTATGTTGAAAAAACATATATCAATGGTGGAAAAACTTGCTGAGATCTAGTTGTGTTAAGATGATGAGACAGTTGATTATTTTTGCTCACCTTGTTTTCTTAATCAGTTATAAAATAGTTGTAATGCTTTCATAATATTTACAGTAATAACAATAAAACAATGTACATATATGCACATGAAATATAAGTATGTGTGTGTGTATACATGAAATTTTGGGGTCAGTAACTTTGGTGTCTAACTACGTTTCCTCATATCTGTGGTAGAAACTGTCACCTTGTTGAACTGACATTGTTTTGCCATTCCCATTTCAGAAACAAAAAAGTGTAGCACTCTGAAAATCTCCATATGCAGTAGATTTAAATGCCTTCTGCCAAAAGAGCATTCTCTTTTCTCTCATCTTGCTTTACTAACAGCTATTTTGAAATCAAATTAGATTTTACACCTGTAAAAGAGAAGAGTTTTTTTTATCAGCCAAAATGAGCTTTTAGGACAATCACAAAGAAGTCAGACCAGCTGGCAATACCTAATAAAGCTAACTTCCTATCTCATCCCTCCTGTTTTCCAAAGACACTGCAGATGGGGCAGAGGCATTATTCTGGAGGTCTTAGAATCGTGTTGACTCTTTACATTTCCACTTAAACATTTGGAAAATTTCACTAAAATTTGTGAGTAAAGAAAAAAGAAGACACCAGAAGGCCTGGGCCACAGATTGAACCACTTCCTCTGCTGTAACCAAAGAGATCATGCCTATAGACCAAGGTTCAACACACCAACAAAATGAATGCTGTTTCTATCCTCACCACCCACCTGCTGCACCTGTGGCAGATATCGCTAATTGATCATGACATTCCCACTGAGCACAGACTTGGCTTTAGAATCCTTCTCAACACAATGCTCCTGGCAGCCAATACCAATCAATGACACTTGGCTAGTGAAATGAAGCCTATTTAACATACCAGATATCAATTATTATCTTTAAAATTCAGATTTCGGGAAAGAGACATAATTTCTATTCAGACAGACCTGCTATGAACCCAGGTTTCACCACATAGCTAGAATCAGCATATAGTTTTTTTCTTCAGTAATGAAATGGGCAGGGAGCCAGAAAGATACCATATGTAAAGTACCTATTAGAGAATGCCTAATTGCCAGAATTTGTAGTACTAGTAGTAGCAACTTTTAAGAGATGCTCGAAGAGGTACTTTTGCTACCTTGACTGGGTAAATACCACACTAACACCAAGCAGTATTTGTCCAATTTTGTGAAGAAGTAGTAGGGGGAGGGTGCCACAAAAAATAATAAATAACTTCACATATGATAGTGCCAAAGAGGATATAGCAGCCAGGTCAGCAAAAGAAAATAGATGAAAACAGAAGAAAGTTTAAAAGATGAGAAGCAGAGCAAAATGACCTCTATAGATAAAATTTACTCAGAACTAGTAATTAAATATTTAAAATTTACTGAATACTTATATAATAAACTGGCACTCCTGTTTTATCTCATTCAATCTGCACTGTGCCCCAGTGAGATGTAGATACTGTTATCTTCCTTTGATGCACAAAAATCTTGAGTCTTACAGAAGTTGAGTAAATTGACCAAGACCATATACTAGACGGGAGTAAATTCAGAATTTTAACTTGGGTGTATCCAACATTCAAGCCGAGGGCTTGAAGATCACTAAACTATGCTGTCTGCTCTTTAAAAATTGTGATATATTACTTCTATTTTAAAATTGTATTTATTTATTCAGAGACAAAGTCTTGCTATATTGCCCAGGCTGGTCTCAAACTCCTGGACTGAAGCAATTCTTCCACCTTGGTCTCCCAAAGTGCTGGGATTACAGGCATGGGACACTGCAACCAGTTCATGATATATTACTTCTTTTTTTTTTTTTTTGAGTTGGAGTCTCACTCTGTCACCCAGACTGGAGTACAGTGGCCGCTCCCAGCCACCGCAGCCTCGACTTGCTGGGCTCCGGCAATCCTTCCGCCTCAGCCTTCCAAGTAGCTGAAACTACAGGCGCACGCTATCATGCCTGGCTAATTTTTGATTTATTGTAGAGATGAGGTCTCGCCAATTTGCCCAGGCGGGTCTCGAACCTGCAGGCTCAGGCAATCCACTCACCTCAGCCTCCCAAAGGCACGGGATCACAGACTGAGCCACCAAGCCCGGCTGATATATTACTTCTAATTGGAGCTTTGCTGCTTTGCAAAATGTTTTAATTCAGATTGAACTACATGACATTTCATTTTTACGTGTCAAAAATGCTTGAATACTGGCAATTTTATTGTTCAACCTATATTTTAATGCTTTGAGTCAGACAGTAACTTCATTGGTAGCTATGAATATGGCTTTTAAAACGAAGAAACTGCAGTTGAGAAAAGATCAAGGATACGGGAAACAGTCTTAGCAATCAGATGATCACAGAGGGAAAGTATACGCTCCATATTGCAGTTCCTTACAGATTTCACTGCCTGTGCCAAGTTCATTGCCATCTAAGCATCACTTTGGTTTCCTGCCTTCTTGCTTCGGCTCCAACAACATCTTTCCTTTCTTACACCCATACGTCAAAGTGTGATGCAAATACCTTTTCCCTGAAGACTCCACAAGTCAGTGTAGACAGGTTAGTCTATGGAGAGCTGAGTTTCCTCCACACTCCTTTCCGTGGGTTCACTAGGATAATGGTATTGCCTTAATGCTTCCTTTAGTCCTTGACTGTCTTTACAATTCTTTTTAATCTTTTGCATAATCATTGTTTTTAAATCTGAAGCCATGCGACAGTTTCCTTAGATAACTCCTTTTCTCCCTTTGTGATTCTTCTGAAGTGTAGTCATTGTTTGCAACATTCTTCAAAGGCTACTAAGCAACAAATTTTACTGAAGATTTTTAGAGGAGATAAGAGACATCATACATTGCATAGCATTTCAAACGCAGAATTTTTCTATTAAAAAGAAAGCTTTCCCCCCAACCTCCTCCTTACACTACCCTCCAGGCAGGTTCCAAACTTCACCTTTCAGCTCTCTTCAGCACACTCTAAGTTTCTCCTCATCTCCTTATTTCCCTTTCACTCTAAATCCTTCTCTCATGAAATGCAATTGGCTCTACCTCGGCTTCTTCAATTTATATCATCACAGTTGTTACCATCACACTCAACAAACCAAAATGACCCTCTGGGCCTACCTTTCTTGGAAGGTGGCAAAATATCCAACAAATAATATTTGCTTTCTAGATACTTATCAATATGTGTTATTTTCCCAACAAACTATAAACCCATGTCTTAAACACAAGAACATTTATTTAGCAACTACTATTGTCAAGCACTATGCTCCATGCTTTATGTAGATTATTTTACAGGTCTTAACTTTTGTGGACTCACCAAAACCTACCATATTGCTAGCATACAGAGAGTATTTAAAATATGTTAGTAAATTGAATTTCATTGTCTCCAAAAACCTTTCAACAGAACCAAGAATAAAATATTTAAACTAATAAGATGAATGCTGATTTGCTTACTAAAATGTGTCCACTCCATACAATTTTAAAAATCCCTAGAATTAATGAAAAAGTATGTTATAAATCTCTACCTGCCTTTCAATAAAGTAGGCTATTCATCTTTCAAATTTATAACTAAACTATTTAAAACTAGGTATTTACCAATGAGAAGAAATGCTCAAATTTCTGCCAAGAAGAAAATAAAAATAAGTGATTTTAATAATACCATCACATTATTAACAGAAGAAATGCAACTTAAATAATATGCTGATGTTCACAAATTAAATACTTTAAAAACAAAGATACCCAAAGATGCTGCAAAGATATTATGAAGCAAGTATATTCATTCAGGGTTAATGTTCAATTAGAAAAAGAAATACTCCTTTTGGAAAACAATGTGGCAATATATATAACAGACCCTCCCAAGATCTATACATCCTTATTTTCAGTATTAATAACTATTTGAACTTTCTTTTGAGAAATTAAGATTTTAAAATTTATGAACAAAGATTTTCACTGCAGTGCTATTTCAAAATAGTAACAATTTAAAACAACCTAAACATTCAACAATAGGAATATGATTAAATAAATTTTGATATGCCTACTCAAACTAATGTTATATACAGTACTCTAAAAGTCTGAAAATAAAAGGCTTATGAGTATACAAAATTTCCTTATTAAAAGGTTAATTGAAAAATGAGGATGCAAAGTAATATCTATATAAAAGTGATCACAAATATATAAAAAATTCAAAGAAAATAAGGCTTTTGATATCTTTATCTTAGAACTATGAGTATTTTTTCTATCAGTCAATATTTTTGATTTTTTGTAGTAAACAAATTATTTATAATCAGGAATAATAAAGATGTTTCTTTCATGGAAAACTTGATACTGGTATATACAGCAGAAGCACTGTCACCCCTCTCTATAACAGAGTAACTGACTAATATCCACAGCATTCTGAAAAATCCTAGTTAATAGATTCCTTTCAACTGAGTTGTTAACCAAAAGTCACAGTAGTATATTTTCCCAAACCAGTTAATGTCCATTGTATTAGTAATTGAAATTATGTAAAATGGTAAAATATTATGTAACTAAATTAAATATGAGTGTGGAAAATCATTTCCTTAAAATGACACAATAAAGATAAATTGCTAAAAGAAGTGCTGTCAAATTAGTTGTGGGTGGATAGTATTAGAAAATATTGGGGAAAAATAAAAATCTAGGATTTTGCATTCAGACTATCATACAAATGTCTTTAATCTTTTTCTTCAAAGAATAAGAAATAAAAAATGGTTTTCACCTATATAATTAGTGTGATTTGTACAAGAAAGATAAATGAATGGATCCCTAGATAGCATATATAAGATCGAGGTGAAGATCTCTAACTTCTACCAAAAATGTAATATTTGAATGTATATTTATATGTTCTAAGCAAAAGTATAATGACAAAACGGTGAATGCTTGAATCAACTTTTTAAATAAACACATCAATTATTGGTCCTCAGTGGTCAAATAAGACAGCATTTACTGCACATTATGTATATATATATATTTTTTTCTTTATTATGCTACAATCAAGTATATATATATACACACACATATATATGTTACTTCTAATCATATATGTAAGTTGTAATTTATTTAAGAAATGATGCTACATATGTATGCATTTAAGAAATGATTTTGTTAAATCTATGCTTGCAAGGGAATATATGTATGCATAAGTATCTATATATGTATATATGTATGAGTCTGCATACATATACTATATATATATAATGAAATTAACTACTCTACTGCTTGACTGAATCATGCAATCATGCAATAGACCTTTCATAAGAAAATAATTTAGCAAACTAAAAGTGTGAAATTAAACTTAGCAACAATGACCACGGTGTGTGTAGGCACCATAGTTCTGGTTGAAAGCATCTTGTTTAACTTACTGTTCCTTTACCCTTATCAGCAATGGCCAGAGCCAAGGAATTTCTTGTTTAGACATCCTAAGATTCACTTTCTAGTGGGGTTCAAGCACCTAAACTTAAAGCACTTAGTACAAAAGCACAATTTACAACCAACTCAGAAGTTTGCCTAGGAACACTTCAGTTGGTCCAAGTTTTGAAAGCTTTTAGTCTTTCTTTACATTTTAAAAGAAAGACTAAAAGCTTTCAAAATGTTTACAGATAACGTTTTAATCTAATTTCATTTGTATTCTGCTATCTAATATGTCTGTAACACACACACACACACACACACACACACACACGTTCCAACTGAAATGTAAGGCATACCTGCAGTTCCAGAGAGTTCCACACTTAAGGTGCGTTCAATAGTCTTGTTCTCAAATGGGGAACCCTTGGGGTCACTGGAAGATATGGCACATTTATAAAAACAAACTGAAATGGAGTTGCTGTAGCCAAATGTATTAGAACCCCCTTCCCTTTCTGAAAATGTTTACATTTCTTAATACTTACTTTGGTGACTCTGGGGTCAGAGGAAGAGATAAAGTTGTTGGTTTGGCTAAAGGAAAGAAAAGAAACTAATTATGAAAGATTGAGTATTTTTCAGATTTCTTTTCTTTATACTACAATCAAATTGAAAACACAACCAGGGAACTGGAAAACTAAGGAAATCTCTGAATATTGGATCAAAGACAGATAAGAGTCCTTTATGCTAAAACAAATTCCAAACATTTGCATCAGTAAACTATCATTTGAAAGCACACACAAAAACAGAACTTTTCCAAAAATGAACCATCCCTGTTAAGGATACAAAATTTGCATCATAGTATCAGAAAGAAATAATGTTTTCTGTTTTAATTTGGAATACAGTACACGGTTTGTTTAGACAAGAAAAAAGCAGAGTAACTATAAGGCGACAGAACGTTATGAATATTCAGTTGATTTTACTCCTAAAATGTATAATTTTATATCTAGCCCTGAGAATAGGTTATTTCTATGAGGCCAAAGCTCAAGCAATAACTATTCCACTCACTGAAAATTAATTGAGAGATTATGGCAAATTGTAGGCAGTGACCCAGATGGTCTAAAAGGAGTTTAGATCCCCAAATCTGATAGGCAACTAAAGTAAGATACCATATTTATCAGTTGAGACATCTAAATACTGGCAAAGAGAGTTCACTACTTCCTTTTGTGATTTTTTAAATCTTGCCTCTTACAGAAGGCATTTCCCAATGAGAAATAAACTTAGAATATAAATCCATGTATTGTGTGTGTGTGTGTGTGTGTGTGTGTGTGTGTGTGTGTGTGTGTGTGTGTATACATGAAAGGAAACCCCCCAAAACCTCAAATTTATTTATAAAAAATTGTATATTTATTCTTACATGTCTAAACTTCAGTTGTCTTCACATTGGTGCAACACACTTATTGAGATGCCTTTCCTACTGCTCAAAACAGTTTGTGAACTCATCAATTTTTTTTTTTTTTTAGTGCTTCTGCTGTTTTTGTTTCACCTCTTCCACATTGACAGAATGTTTCCCTTTGAAGACTTTATTTTATCCGGGGAAACAAAAAATAGTTGGTCAGAGGGAGATTGGGTGAATAGGGAGGGTGAGGCATGGGGTCATTCCAATTTGGTCAAAAATTGCTGAACACTCAGTGTGGTGTGGGCAGGTTGTTCATGTAAATCACCCATCATGAAAATGGGCAAACACGTTGAAAGCATCTCCAAAAATACATTTACTGAAGCCTAGCGCAGCCTCTCACAACACTACCTGGTACACTGATGCTGATGGGTCCTTAAAACATTCACCTAGTGAAGGAAGCCTGTATTACAAGGGGCCTGCCCTCCAAAGAAAAATTCAGTTTGTTTGTTTTTTCTTTTTGTTCCCTCCTTGTATGACCTTATCTATGGAGATATGTTTATATGTATGTAGGCTTTAAGCCAGTTTTTTCTCATTAAAAAATCCGCTTTCAAAAGTACAAGAAGTATTTATGTAATGAAAATTATGGAGTCGAAACCAAAAAGGTCTTTAGAATAAAATTTCTTATTTTATGGGTGAAGAAACATAGACCCATAGATGCTGAATGATATTTCCAGAGCCACAAAGCTAGCTACTCACAGTTAGCCAAGCATCTCTTTTCTTTTCCCATTATCAAAAGAATTACATTCAACAGATTTTAAAGTAAATTAAGTAACACCAGTAATGAAGGTCCTTTGACATGTGAAAATATTATTTATGTCCAAATTAGCCTAAAATTAGGTACTCTACTTGAATAAATGGTATTCACATATTTAATTTGCCGATTTAGATTTTGTTTTTAAACAATTGAATGGAGTATCATCTATCTAATGTGCATCCAGAAATATGAAGCTCGTGATGTCTTCTACAAATTCGGTACATTCATTGATTGGCTTCTTCATATATAAGATAAATGAACTGATTTTACATTAATTTTTTAGTTATGTCTAATATAATGAGCCTTTCACCAAAAAATACATTTATTAATAAATGTTACTAACTTCTAGGGTACTCAACCAATTATCAGGATAATTCATACAGGTTCTTTAGAAAATATAACCAGATATGAACTATGTTATGTCACACAATAAATATTTACTAAAAATCAGTCACTGAAATTCCAGTTTTCAAGAAGGAGGGTAAGCTATCTGAAATTCTCAAAGGAAGACACTCAACATTCTGATAGGTACAGGCAAGGCTAAGGAGAGGAGGAATAGGCAACAGTCATAGTTAACAGGTCCAAAGGCAAATAGGAAATGAGAATCATATGGCACAGTCCCCAAACCACATATAGAATCTAATCCCTGAATAAAACAAGGCTCTCAGACATCACCCCAAGAGGAGTGCTGATATGGTTTACTGAAAGTGTAATCCACATTGTTCCACTGGCTGGTAGGATCCTTGAGGGCAGGAATGTATCTTTTTCATGCAGATCATGGTATGAATGTATTAGGTATCATCGATAAATGCATTAGGGAATGAATGAATAAATCAATAAACAATGACGCACCCCAAAGTCTAGACAATTATCCCAAGGGATGAAAAGTAGCCTGACTCCACAATACTACAACACATTAAGAAAGGTAACTTCAGTAGATTCTTCCAGTTATCTCTAGTTATTCATATGTTTCTGACTTTTTTATTTTAAGTACTAATGTAAATAACCTTCAAAGCTGAGCATTTATTGGTTATTAATAACTAGCAATATTTCATTGCTTTTAAAAAGACCTTTCATGACTACAGGATTTATTTTTTCCTCAACAGACTTTGCTCTGGTATGATAGGCCTTTAATGCTGTACTCATCTAAAGAAAAATTCTTCCGAAGGCCTACTTAATTCTTCATCACCATGATTTGTAAAAGTTTGCAGTATATATTTACTGGTGAGTGGATTTAAAAAGTTAAAAATCTCAAAATTCAAAAGGACCAACAGCAACAACACAAAAGAGCTTTAAAATATGTGCTCCTGGGCAGGGGTCATGGATTACATGGTTTCATTGAGCTTAGGACTTTAAATTCAGCTCCAGAAGATAAATGCATGATCAGGAAAAGGTGGAGAGCAGCCCAGTGAATTATTCCGTTGGCTTACTAAAACAAGCCCGGCCACCTTCCCTTTACCTCAGGCTTTCAGCACCAATGAGGCCCACAGCACAGTGGTTTTGCCCCAGGAAAAACTGTTCCAGGGTTTGTGAGGAGGGTTCAATCAGGGCAAAGAAAGCCTTAAGAGAATGTGGTCCATTTCGCTAAGTGTATTTTCCCAAACTGACAGAAAGCGATGGACAGTGAACTGGAGATATCTACCAGGGAAAACTTAATGGAGAGTCAACTTAAAACATTAAAGGAAGGTTCCTGAAAATCCTGAGCTAGTGGTGAGGTGGCAATGAGGGAAGAAAATAAAAAACACTGGGAAAGAAAATACTCATCAAAATCAACAGCAATAACAGCATACCTACATGAATTAATCATGGTTCGAAACAGGGATCGGGGCTACCGCTCTGCAGCTAAAAGGGGAAGTTGGGAAACAAAAGGAAAAAAAAGGTGGATGTTTAAAATTGCTCTCTTAGAATATGCCTACTTCTGCTACAAGGTTAGAGTAGAGTTAAAGTAGAAGCTGGCAAAAGCTACTTTCAACGAGTTCTTTTTGGGCTTTTAAGATGACAACATTTTGAGGAGGAGGAGCCAAAAAGAAAGAAAATTTTATCTCTGTCAAGAGAGGTTTTCCCCAAATCACTCTGATCTGCCTCAGAGATATCAGCCTTCTAGCGATGTATGGGGATAATAAAAATCAACCCAGATGTTTAGTTGAATCTAGGCAGTTTTTTAAAATAAATGGAAATTTTAAAAAATCAAGAATTTCCACATCCTTATTTACAAAATAAAATCTGTGAGCATAGCATGTGGTCTTATAAAAGAAGAAGGAGAAGAATGCACTTAATAATCAAGAGAGGCTGCATAAATGCTATTTACTACTTCTTAAGGTATATACAGCAAATCAATGATGCCTCATTCTTCCCATTACTGGAAGAGAAAAAATAAAAGCTCCTTAATGAATTGGTTAGCCCAGCTTGCACATAACTTCAATTATCTCAGCAACTCAGAAATTCATATAAACCTCGTGTGTCGGTGCAATCCCTCCTCACCTGGCTAACATTTCAGGTGTCTTCTGGTGATTGTGAATTAAACTTCCAATCAGCTGAATAGGATATGTTCAACCTGTGGCCAAGGAAGGATTTTTTTCCCCCCCTCTATAATAAAGTGCTGAATTCTCTTTCCACAGAGAGACATCGATGGGATAGAGGCGAGAAGTTTGTGCATTCTCAGACCTCCTGCATGAGCTTCCTTTGCCTCTGGCGCCCTCACCATCAGCTCAGTTTTTTTGGTCCCCAGCCTACCTTGTAAATGTTGCGACTGCGATTGCGTGTGGGACTTCTTTTTGGAGGTGCATTTGTCTCTGCTGCTGTTTCTGTTCTCTGTGGGTTTTGTGTGAGGAGGGTCATCGTTTGTGGTCAGATACTTGAGAAGCTCTGAGCAGGGACGTCTTTGTGGCTTTTGCTGTTGACAAATACTCTTTGCTTTATTGCTCCATGAATTCTCAGTCTTAAAAACAAGGCATAAAGAAAGCTAAAATTAGTGAACTGAACCTTATCAGAATGGATATAGGTTTTCTGAAGAGATGGGATTTTCAATGAAGTGTTCAGTCTAAGTGTACTAGATCTATGAGCTGTGAATAATTGTTTGCAGAACAAGAAAAGAAAATTACATTTAAAATTCCTAAATGACATTTATGCAGCTTTTTATTTCATTTCTCCTACATTTCAATGTTCCTAGTCAGCAACATGTAACTAACAAGACCCGACAGCGCCTTTACTGTGAATAAAAAAAATAAGCTGGTTTAAACCTTAATTTGCCGCTGATTGCTGAAGCCCAGTACTCACAACTCTCTTAAGTACCCCTTAACGCTCCGTTTTCACTCACAGTGAATGGCAAGACAAACATTGCTTAATGCAGCCCGCTAACCGAATTATGGCATTGCCAGCATTTCTTCCAATTAATGGCAGAGATAGATCCTTTGTGGTGATTCCAAAAGCAATCTTTCTCAGGTTAGACAGCTGGCAAAACAGCAATCCTGCATCTTAAAGTTGCTCTTCGATAATATCAGCCTATCAGCAAATTTTACTGGAGCCCCACACTGCTGCATGTATCAATAAAGTGGGCAAGGACTAACAGACGGTGGCACTTCCGTTTCAGAAATCCTAAGACAAGGAGTAAATGAACTCTGCCAGTTTTAAAAAGTTCGAGTGCTGTTGGAACCCCATTTCATTACATGTTTCACCATCATGACGCAGATGCGGGTCCCAGTTGAATTAATACATATAAACCTATTGTTCGTTTTACAGCCCCCAGCAAAATCTCTCTGTTACTACCCCCCCATTAAAAAATTTACATGTGTACCTTAACAACTGCTGGGTTTGTTCTGATCCTGTGATTGTGGTTTGCATGGTTCTGGGTACTGAGACCACTGCATTCATTATAACTTAGCTGAGTGTTGGCCGGTGCCAGTAAGAGCTTCTTAAGCTAGAAACATTATCAGGCAAGGAAAAAAGCAAGAAAAGTTAGGCATCTTTTAAGCATTAGAGTAAATTATTGACATTTTCAATGTAATTAATTAGATTCATAAAAACTAATTCTATCACTTTAATTGTATCACACGTTATCACTAAAGAAAACATTTTTTAGAAGTAGGAAAAAGTTTGGCATTGCACTACCAACTATTAAAGTATTTTTTTCCTTCCAATTCTATTTCTAGAATTGTATGCATAAGAATAAAAATGCAAATATGCCAATTATTATACAATTCATTAAAGTAAAAAATACAAGGAAAAAAGCCCCTAAATATCCAACCATAAGGGACTGCTTCATAAATTGGACTTAATATTGTCTACTTAATTTTAAAAAGATAAAGCAAAAAGATCTTCCTAAAACAATCTCTAAATCTCAGCCATATAAGAAAAGTTGCCTTGCTAAAAGAAGACATGGGAATGGGAGGTGGGGAGAAATACACACTTTCTCCTCAAGAACCCAAATAAATCAAGTGGCAATAAATGAAAGATTTTTGATGATGCTTTGAAACATATAAGCAGATAAATTTATTGATTCAAAAAATGGGATAAAAGCATGACTTTCACTGATTTCAGAAATGAAATGTAAAAAAAAATTTTTTTTTAAGTATGTAAGGAGGAGATATAGTCCTGGTCTGTACATCAAATGTGAGTTCTGTCACAGGCAAAGCATTTACTGTCTCTTGACCTCTGTTTCTTCATTCTTGACTGAATGACCCTCAAGGACCTTTTTGTCCTGACATGTAGTATGTGTCTGACTCAAGAACTTCTCCCAATTGAACAAATCGTGTAGCTGAAAACAATAGTATCAATGTAAAGAAATCATGGAACTGGACAGTAAAACCAATGGCACTGACAATTGGAGAATAAATAACAATTCCTTATGAGATATTCTCCTCTATATTCAGAAACCTCAAAATGTAAAGGAATACAAGTAGGGTCTCCATATGTTCACATGGAGTCTCTTTAACATTTAAAAACTTAGAGCTATGAGAAAAACAACCTTTAAATGACATACCAAAGCACATGATTAAAGTTTGGAGGACTGCATTCCATAATTCACACATGCTCTTATTACCAGATTTATAGCAAATGACAAATGGCTACCATAGATGAGAAGGTAAACTGTGTCTTAGAACTAATAAAATTCTGGTCAAGTACTGCATTGAAAAGAAAATTCACTCTTCACTGCCAACAAATTCAGTCATCATTGCTGACCATAAATTTAACTTACTTCGGCTGCAAATGTGCTATTATTTTTCAATCTTCATAAGAAATATGGATCCAAAGTTTTAAAATATGGCATACCCCTTGATCTACCAATTTTAAGACTGTTGCATAAGAATAAAAATGCAAATATTTATTCAATTATTATACAATTCAAAATAGTAAAAAATAGAAGGAAAAAACTAAATTTCCAAGCATAAGGGATAATGTTTAATAAACTAGAACATCTCCTGACAATAAAATACTGTGTAACCATTAAAAATTATGCATATGGCCGGGCTTGGTGACTCAGCCTGTAATCCCGCGCTTTGGGAGGCCTAGGTGAGTGGATTGCCTGAGCCCACAGGTTCGAGACCTGCCTGGGCAACTTGGCGAGACCTCATCTCTACAATAAATCAAAAATTAGCTGGGCATGGTAATGTGCACCTGTAGTTCCAGCTACTTGGAAGACTGAGGTGGAAGGATCGCCGGAGCCAGTAGGTCAAGGCTGTGGTGGCCAGGAGCGGCCACTGCACTCCAGTCTGGGCGACAGAGTGAGACTCAACTCAAAAAAAAAATTATGCATATATTTAAAAGTTTGCCAATATGTTCATAATATATCTTAAAAAGAGATTTTAATCAATTTTTTAAATATTAGAAGTTATTTGAAATCACAGTTGAACTTTCAGTCTCTTCTTCTTAGCTGTCTATATCTTCTAAGTTTTCATCATGAATATAAATAATACTAAGAAAGATAAATACACACATACAGCAAAAGACAGTTAAAAAACAACTGCAATAGGACTACATGAAGACTTGTATTATCAACACTTTTAAAGAGCAAATCATTTGCAACTCTCAGTGTGCTTAGGGATTGTTTTGGCAATCAGTCTAAATTAAAAATCCAAACCTTATTGTTACTACATCATATCCATGCAGCGGATAGCCAGAGGCAACTCCAATTCCTGTTAAACAGTAGGAAGGGTTCTTACTAGAGACGGTTCTTCTGCCTCCTGAGGCGGAGGGGTGCCGTCAGGCATGGAGGAAGGACTAGCCTCGTTGTCAGTGGTCACGTCTCCATCTGTCAGCGCATCAAATGAGGGCAATCCGTCTTCATCCACAGGGAGACTGTCCAGTGTCTCTGTGAGGACTGCTAGCAAGTTTGCTTCATTCTCTTCATCTATCTTCTGCAAAAACAGAAAAAAAAAAAAAAAAAAACAGAAGACGTGAGTTGACATTGGGAGGTAGATAACACTATTAATCAACATAGGCTGAATATGTTTAACCAAATGAATGAACTGTACATGAAATCTTGAATACCCGTTCCAGAACACAAAGATCATGTCTTTCTCAAACTCCAAATTAATGTTTGGTCCAAATTACACAATTAATGAATACCTCTATTATACTCATTTCTGATTATTGAGCTGTTATGTCAGTGTGAAAACTGCTGTATAGCATTCTAGCAGGGTGTGGTAGCTCACGACTGTAACTCCATCACTTTAGGAGGTTAAGGTGGGAGGATAGCCTGAGCCTAGGAGTTACAGACAAGTTTGGGCAACATAGTGAGATACCATCTTAAAAAGTAAAAAAAATTAGCCAGACATGGTAGTGTACGCCTGTGGTCCCAGTTATGTGGGAGGCTGGGGAGGAAGGATCTCTTGAACCCAGGTGGTTGAGGCAGCAGTGAGCCATGATGGTACCACTGCACTCTAGCCTGGGCGACAGAGTGAGACTCTGACTTGAAAAAACAAACAAACAAACCAAAAACAAACAAAAACAAAAAAACAAACAACTGCATAGGATTCTGTCTTGTTCATGGACATTTTCCACATGCTCGTGTCTTCTTTCCTTAACTAAATAAGAAGATTTAGAGAGTCTCAGGCTTGACAGAATTTTAACCACTGTATATTTCATCTTCAGACATAGTGTTTGAATCTCTTGTATAACATAATGCCTCATAATATTTAGATAACCCTCTGGATGCCAAAGAAACTGAAACGATATACCAAGAGCAACTACACACCTTCATGGTTTCAATTATAATCTCACCACTGAACATTCCAAAATCATATTTTTATTTCAGTCCCTGATACCTCTCCCGATTCTAGTCATAAATCTCTAACTACCTACAGGAAATTTCTACCTTACAATAGCCCTTCATTTCCAAAGGCCAAACTTTAGACCTTTCACAAGAAATCTGCTTTTTTTTAAAATTATGTATTTATTTATAATAGAGTTGTGGGATAGGGATACAAGTGAGGATTTACTACGTGTCAGTTGCATGCAGGTGAAGTTCCAGCTTCTAGGTGACGCTCACTCCCCCTAGTTAGTAGACCAGGCATTTTTGTGTTGTCATGTGAGCCCTGCCCTTCTCTCTCCCTCCTTCTGTCTCTCCCTCCCCTAACAGTGCCCAGTGACTGCCAATCCCACCCTTGTGTTCACCCTTGTCTCACTTATGAGTGAGAACATGCAGTATTCGATTCTTTGTTTCTGTGATAGTTCACTTAGTACGATGGTCTCCGATGGTCTCCAACTGTATCCAGTTGCTGCAAAGGTCATAATTTTGTTCTTTATGACTGTGTAACAGTTCTTCAGACTTAAAGTCTAGTACTACCTTGACTCCTCTTGATCTGGTCAGTCACTAGGTAGAGTCTTACTTATTGATGTCTTTTAAGTGCTTTCACTTCTTGTGGCCAGGAGTACTATTCGAGTACACCACAACTTTAAGGGGGAATTCTACAAATATATTCTAACTCATGTTCCCAACTCCCAGACTCATTTTCACCAACACACCCAGAAATCAAATCTTCAATCATTCATTCCACACACATTTTTGAACATCTGCTTTGTGCCAGGACCATGTGACTTGTTGGAGATACAAAGTGAAACAAGACAAAACTCTGCGCTTCCGGGAACTCTCCAATAGAAGCGAAGAACCCATAAACAATGTATTATGAAAGATAACACTTATTTCACTACTCTGTACAACAAGGTTCAAGGACTTCCAAACACACACCTTGTTAACAGGACCATGTGTTATATTCTATGCACATGGACAAACAGTTCCAGCAATGGGCACATGGCACAGAAAGTAAATGATTGCTTGCTGAATATTTGTTGACCTGTATTTATTGCCAACAATACCTTCTGTGCAGATCACTTTCTTTTTCTTCTTTTAGCACTTCACATTGTTTGTCCAATGTTACCCGCTTCCAAAGTCTTCTTTAATACGTTCTGTATGCTATGACATTAACAACATGGGCTAAATTATCCCACACAGGGTTTATTACAAAATGCACCTAAGCCGCCGACATCTAATGAAGCCAGCAGTACCCACACTTCCCTTCTCTCTAGCACTGAACTCCAGTTAATTGACCTGACAAAATTACAAGAATCACAGAATAAGACAGCTAATCAGAAAATCAAATTGTATTACTAGAGGAATTAGGCAGGCCTTTATTACGTATACATTCTATTTTCACACAAAAATTGTTTTCCCTCACTACTGATCAGTTTCCATCCAGGAGTAAAACTAGATCTCTTTCTCTTTCAGATTCAAGAGGTCGAGAAGAACCATTTGTACTCACAGGGGACTTAATTGGCATTTTTTTTTTTTAATATTTGCATAGTGCATTCTCCTAATATCTCTGGATCTGAGATTGTGAGTCAAGTTGTTTGGGCACAATGTGGTGGGACAAATGCATAAAGTTTAAAACCCTAATTAAACTTGGTAAATCCTAATCAGAAGGGGTAAACTGCTAACTTCAAAACGGTACCACCTACTTCTCAAAACTGACCAATTCATTAAAATCCAAATTGTACAATTCAACAACTAAAGCTTACTGAACTCCTTCACGGCCTAATTCTTCATTCTAACTTCTTTCAACTGTGCCATTTGAAGTGCCTTGTCCATTTAATCCTAACAATAAAGATACTGAAATGATTTTCCCTTATCTTCAGCCCAGCATCATAATGTGGTGTCCAAAGATTTCAGTCACCCCTTTTTAGATTTTTCCATATACCAAAAACTAAAATTCAGGTTATTTAACTGTTCTGAATAAAATTATATTTAAATAAGGTGTATATTATTTTAAATCATCTCAAAATATTGAGAGTTACATTATTATAAATATATCTGTATTATCTTATAAAATAATGTTTGAAATTATATCAAACACACATGGACACACAGACACATACACACACTTTTAGTAAATTGGACATTTTTTCCAGATATCTCATTTTTCAAAAAGGCTCATTTCACTGAAGTCCGACAGTAGCTAAAAATATAATAATTGGGAATGTTTACCAATAAATGGATAATTTTATTTACCCCAATTTACATTTTGTGTTTGACTTTCTAGCAATACTACAAGCCACTACTTACTTTCAATCAGATAATACAATAGTGCCTTAGCTCAATCCCTAGCGTAAACAAACTATAATAATTCCAATCAAGTTAAAATGACAAAGAATACTTAAATTAACTAATTTTCTTCAATTTCTTAATGAGTCTTGGTGACTGTATACAAAATACAATGGCAGAAATATTGGAACTTGACAATGTCATAATTAACTTATATTAATAAGATCTGATTAAACCAACAACTATTTTAATTCTCCTCTATACTGGAGTCACAATGGGAGGGGAGGATTTATGTGATGAAAGATTAGCACAGCCTGTGTGTGTGTGTGTGTGTGTATGTGTGTGTGTGTGTGTGTATGTGTGTGTGTTGGAGTATGTGGGTAGGGAAGGTTACTATTCAAACTGTATCTACCAATAGGGTTGTAATAACTATTTATAGTCAATGTTCATTAGCAATGACTATTAAATATTTTTATGATTATCTCTGTATATGGATGACTCAGAGAGGTGCTCCAAGACTATTTATTTTAGTTAAGTTTTTCTTGAATTCAGGAAGGAAAAAAATGCTATTGCTTCAAATTATCTGTGTTTTTTTTAATCATAGAAGGCTGGGAAGAAAATTTGGTATTTACTGATGACACTTTGATAATGAAGATCAACAGACATTTCTATATGTAAAGTTGAGTGGACAGTGCCCCTCACTGTGGTAATTGCAATTAGTTTAGTATGAGTTTCAACCATCAAGTGCCCCAGAGAAGGCAATGCATGTGACAAAGAGGACTCTGTTAAACAATTAGTGTCACTTCCCATTATTGCTCCAGTCCCAATTTACAGAGCAAATAAATCAAAGTCACTGCTGATGAAGCATACTAGCCTACTAACATGTCTGTTCACAGGTGACAGGGTATGGAAACACATTAGTCAGTACAATGACATTGCAAGATAACCTTTCAAAGACTTGGCTCTGACACTGCTTTCTAATTGTCTGAAATTATTATTTTTACAAAAATATACTTCTTAGCTCCATCCAAGTTGGAAAAAAAAAAGAAAAGAAAAAGATATGCAGACAGAGGAGGAAAAAAATGGCAGATCACCAATTGGGTAGTGTTCTACAGCTGCGCAAACTAAGCTCAGCCTTACAGCTGGAAACAGAAGCAAAAGGAGAGTTAGAAAACAATCCAGTCGGCATTTCCACAGCTAAGCTCTGTGCCTATCAAACAGCATTTCCCACGGTGGGCGTCAACCTTGGGTTCTCCTTACACAGTGCAATTCTTCCAGCCTAAATAAAGGTTTCTGTGACTGTAACACCTTATTCTCTAAGGGCCCGCCAGGAAGAAATAAGGCACATCAACAAAAACTCATTCACAGTATAAAGAATTTCCAGTGGCAGATGATACACACATGCATTTATACTACTAACAGCCCAAAATTATATCTGCAACAACTCTTAAGCGATGCCAGGTCGTTAATAAATGATAGTTTGGAACAGCCAACAAAATGAGAAGGTTTATCACTGTTCTTTGGGACTGCTGGGTCTCTATATAACCTGTACCAGTCTGACATAATCTAAAAGCAACAGATGAAAGAAGGTAGGTTCTGCCTCTTCAGGTGCCCAGGGTCACCTCAAGATAAACTTCCTGGACCCAGGCTATCTTATCTGGGCCTTCCTCCTTTGTGAGCAGCTGGCAAAAGGATCTTTCAACTGGTTATACATCATGGGGCAGACAGTGCATTCAACTCACCCAGCTGCACATGGAGGGCAAATAAATCTACTAAATTAAGGAGGAGATAAGGAACTTGGAGATGCTAACCCACACCTGAAGGGAAAAATGCAGAGTGAAAACTGCATGTGGTATCCCAAAGATTTTTAAATGTAGGCTATTATGAAAGGACCATGCCCTGCTTATGTTGGTAATTTTTTTCTGCATCTTGTAGAATTGCAATTACACTCTGTGTCCCCAGATTCTCACACTCGCTTGATCTCTGTTTGATAAAAATAGTTTAATAGCCATTTAATCACAGCTTCATTATCTTGGCTCTCTTAATGCGAATTAGGCCAGGAGAATTCGCGCATCCTCATTATTCAAATCATCAATAAGAAGGAAACAGGGGGGTCTTCTTATCATTCATTATTCAGTTTCAGTATCTTAGGTACTGTTTACTCACAGATCAATCTATGTGAGAGGTCACTTAACTTCTCTGTGCCTCTATTTTTTATACAAAATTTTATGTGACTATTTGCCTAATTCCAATTATGGAATATTTTTGCACTCGTGTTTAATAGAAAGAAAAAGAGTTACTTAATAGGATCCTGAGAATTCTTTAAGAAGGTGTTCATAAACATTTCCAGTGTATATGCCCATCATCTTGATTACCCACATTTGAATTTCATTCTTTGAGCACGATCTACCACCGACTTTCAGCACTGGGCCAGCTTCCGCCAGATACCCAGCATGCCCCAGGCTTCCTCCTTGCCCCATCCTGCTGATTTGAAAACAGCTAATGAAGACAAAATTAACTCCTACTTTAAGTGAGTCCTAATTAGGAAGGGAAATCTGCTAGAGTAACATCTGGTAATGTATTCTGAAGCCAAATATAAATGACATTTTTGGATTATCCACTCTTTTGGATTATTTGTTCCACTAGGCCCCACCAGGAGTTCAAATAACTAAATGGGGAAGTAACTTTTATAATAGATTCAGGAGTTCAAATAAGAAATACAATTGACCATAGATGTTATTTTTCTGACTCTCCATACATAAAGCTCTGGATCTTGGTTTCATGTATAAATCGGAAAAAAAAATTGTGCACACATATAAATTTTGGTTTGAATGTGTGAAGTTTGATTGAATATTTGTAAGAAGCTGGATTCAAAATTAAAAAAAAAAACACTAAGATTTTCTTCTAAAATAAAATTTTAAAATAACAATCTGGACTAGACCACTGGAATGGAATTCAAATTGTTTACCTGTCTTTCTTTAACCCATTATAATTAGGACAAATACTACTTCACTGTTTGTTTCTCGAACAGATCCACTTGAAGTGGTCTGAGCTTTGCTGATAGATTGTTAATATTTCAAATACCCATTTTGAACAATTCTCTTTTCCTCCTCAAATTCTGTATAATCTACTGTGATTTTTCTTCTTTTATTCCTAAGTGTGGGGGCCCCAACAGGATGTCTGCCCCTTTCTCACATACCCAACCCCAAATGGATGAAATCTCACATGGAACTACATATAGGTATCTAGCTCCTACCCCTTTCAATAGGAGAAGTTCTTAAAATAACGCACTAACTTTCTTGTATCATATGGAATAAAGGGCCATAAATAAGAGATAGGTACTGGAAGGTGGGAAAAAATGACCTAAGAAGCCTCAAGCACATGTATGTAACAAAAAAACCATCAAGAAAATAAATGCCACCTTACATTACATCACACATTATACAATACTTTTGTATCTATTCATTTCTTACAAATGCCCCGAGAGTTAGCGTGTTCCTATTTTATTCCATAAGAGATAAGAACATTATGTGACAATGTATTTTGACCTGTTGGATGCCAAAGTTGCTGGAATTTAGGGGTTAGTCAAAAGAACACAATGTTTTGGGGTTTTTTTGTTGTTGTTGTTTTTGAGTTGGAATCTCACTCTGTTGCCCAGACTGGAGTACAGTGGCCACTCCCGGCCACTGCAGCCTCGACCTGCTGGGGCTCTGGTGATCCTTCCGCCTCAGCCTTCCAAGTAGCTGGAATTACAGGCATGCGCTACCACACCCAGCTAATTTTTTTATTTATTGTAGAGATGAGGTTTCACCAAGTTGCCCAGGCGGGTGTTGAACCCACGGGCTCAGGCAATCCACTCACCTCAGCCTCCCAAGGCGCAGGATTACAGGCTGAGCCACCGAGCCTGGCTGGGGTTTTTCTTGAGTTGAAGTCTCACTCTGTCACCCAGGCTGGAGTGCAGTGGCACGCATGCTCATGGCCACCCCAGCATCAACCCGCTGGGCTCAGGCGATCCTCTGGCTTCAGTCTTCCAAGTAGCCAGAACAACAGGTGCGCGCTACCACACACGGCTAATTTTTTGATTTTATTGTTGAGACGAGGTCTTGCCAACGTGCCTGGGCTGGTCTCAAATCCACAGGCTCAGGCAATCCACTCGCCTTGGCCTCCCAAAGTGCTTGGATTATAGGCTTGAGCCACCACACCCAGCCAAGAACACAAATTCTAATTTCATTGTCTGGGGAACATCACATGTACCTGCAAGTTCTTTGAAATATTATGATGTAAATTGGCTAATACTTACCACAGCCTCCAACACCCACAAGTTTACATTTCAAGTTCACATGTTTAAGCCAGAATCTATGTATATGTACATCTAAATGTCTTGAGTGTATTCTCATATATTCAGTTATAGTTGACTACATCAAAATGTTTAATCAGCACATACATTCTTTCTCCCAGTTATCCATTCTAACTGAGGAAAGCAATGATAAAAAAAAAGAAGATAGTTTCTGTAATATTAAAATAAAATACAAGCAAAATTAAAGATTGCTCTCCACAGATACATTTAGACCTGTGGGAATCCATTAAATTCCCATTAATACGTATGTTCATATTTAAGCAGGCATAAAATTTATATTCACATCTCTACCCACATTCCATTCTAACTTATTAGCTTATAACACACATTTATGAGTTAATAAGCATGTATTGAATGTGTGAAATTTATTTTATTCTGGAAAGGTTACACGAGCTTAAAGTGTAAATACAGGTGCTCAGTACAAAGACCAAAAAAGTCCTGATTAATATATGCAAAATGAACTATTTCAGCGGGGGGAAGGAAAAGATGTTTCATGTCTACTTCTTCCAATGGGAAGAGTAAAGAACTGAGCTGTGCCATCAAGCAGGAAGCTTAATAGACTTGAAAAGAGTGAGCAAGCCACTGTACTTGTTATCAAGTTTAAACTAAGAGAAACTGGGCCCTTTGGAAACAACTCCAGAGTGAAAGTCAGAAGAATTTATCCTCATTCCGTTTCCACCACTAGCTAACTGTATGTCCTCAAGTGAAACAACTCAGCTCTCTGACTGCATTGCACGTTCTAGGATGACAATCCTACAGAGTTGTAACTGGCCTCAACAATGTTGGGTCACTGTTTTCACTCTTGTCACTTACCATTCCATTATCCCATTATCTCACCTTATAAATCCCATTATCAACACAAAAGACTAAGGGGTCCTTATAAAACCTGTCATACTTTACCCCTCTTATGACCAAACCCTCCGTGGCTTCCCAAGTTTCTGTGAATAAAAGTCAAAATCCTAAGAACGACTTACAAGCCTAGTATTGTCGTATAATTCATAATCTAATGCAGAACACTTGAGAGTGAGAGGGAATACTAGAAATAATCAACTACTCATGCCTAACCCAGACTATCTCAGGCTAATTGTGGTGTATGGTTATCCTACACTTGGCCAGCATCATCTGACCCTGATGACACTCCATTTATCTGTCTGAATCCTTCCCAATCACTCCAAACTCCCCACTAGCCCACAAAAATGTCAGGCATTCTCCCATCTCAAGGCCTTTGCACTTGCTGTTTTCTCTGTCTAGAAGGCTCTTCTGCCAGATGGCCACATGGATTGCCCTTTCATACCTTCATTTACTCAAATGTCACCTTCTCAGTGTGACATTCCCTTCTATTCTGAACACACTCTATACCCCCTCCCTAGTTTATTATGTCTTTATTACTTATCTCTAACAACTCTCTATATATTTTGGTAATTTATTTTATTCATGGAATATCTAAAATAGAATCTCCATGAAGCATATCTGGTTCTTGTTGTGACACTTAGCATATAGTAGATGCTTAATAAAAATGAGTAAGAATAGTAACTAAAAAGTCTAGTCAGTTCTAAAAATATGAGATTACGTGACTTTTCTTTCTTCTTTTGTTGTTGTTATTTTTTTTTCTGTCATTGCCACCTCCTCCCACCCCCAGCAGACATATAGTCTTAATAATGTTTCACTTAGACTATGACTTAAAATGATCTTGCGCTCATTTCATGTATACCAGCTGATAGGCCAGGCAAGCAGCCAATATATTCTTAGTAGGAAAGAAAGAAATGAAAACAGCTACAACCATGAAGGGACTAATTTTGAAATTGACCCCCATGCATTGAATCTATAGGAGTAAATGTAATGCCCATATTTTGTAAGAGAAGGGGCTTGTATGAGTCTTATAAATGCAGAGTAATTTACCCCAGCTCTGTTGTTTGGAAGGATACTGGAACACAGCATCAAGCAATCAATTTGAAAACATCTTTAAAGAGTCAGGATGGTTTTGTGAAGAGAAAATTATGCCAGGCAAACTTACCATCAGACCATGCAGGGGTGTCGGCTCACTAATCAAGAGAAAACAATTGATATATTCTATCTGGACTAAAGTGAGCCTCTCTATCCCATACCATATAAGACACTCAAATACTAGCTGGGAATATATATCAACCTTAGGCAGAGGCTTTTAAACAGTGTTTCATGGAACCCTGGACATTAGAACAGTTGCCATAAGATGGATTATAAATATTGCAGTATATATTTTGTGCACTTATATAATTGAATGTATAACTGACATAACTTTTGTTTTGAAAAACACTCAAATGTGTGATTTATCTTATCAGAAACACATAAACACAGTAGAACCTACCACTGCATTAACCAGCCAAATTGAATAATTTTGTGTTGGTCTCAGGATTAAAAAAATAATCTTGAAAAGTGAGTGGGAACAGTTTAGAAGCTAGAGTCATTTAAGAATACTCATTTCTATGACGCAGGACTTTCTCAATCCTCTTCAAGGAAAACAAAGTACAAAATAATTAGTTGCTGAGATTGATGATGAGATACAAATCATGACCTTAAATCTCAACTTCACTTTTTTTCTGTTCATTTAAATCATGTCATAGTTCTCTTAGATAAATGATCTTTTAATAAAATAATAATAATTATTATTATTATTATAAATAGGAGTTGACCTTTACCGAAGGCTTCTTATACCTCTGATGTTGAGTTAATTACTTGGCATGCATTGCTTTATTGAAATCATTCATTTAACCCTATTATTAGCTCCAAAGTCACATGGCTCATGAGAGGCAGATTTGGGTATCTAACCACGTATTTCTGATAAAATATTGTTCTCACTCTCTGGCTTTAGATATTGGAATGTTTTAAAGAGGTTATTAGAAAAAAAATGAAAGTAGACATGCTCTATTTTAATTTATCTTCATTTTAGGGCTACAAAGTGAGTTAGAAAAGCATATTAGTTATTTATCAACTGATAAAAACTAAGATGGGAGATGCAGTTATGTACCATGAAGCAGAGTTGGCCTTCCTTGCAGAAAGAAGAGGTCACTCCGAAACTGATTCTCACTATTTATTGCTGGCACATTTCTACCTCGTAGCTTATTTTTTTGCCCTACTAGATGCGATTTGCTCTTCTGTCAAAATGTTCTTTCCTTTGCCCTTCTTTTGCTCCTACCCTATCCCCACCTCAAAGTCTCTTTTAAGCATTTTCTTTTCCATGAAATGTTTTTCCACAAATCCAACACATATTGATCTCCCCAAGACTCTAAATCCTTTATCAGAAGAACCTGGATCCTTAGATTAAAATGCAGATTTCTGGGCCTCATCACACATCACTACATCAAAATTTCTAGATACGGACTTCTCAACTTCTGCACTGTTGACATTTTGAGCCAGATAATTATTTTTTGTGGGAGCTGTCCTGAGCGTTTTAAGATGTTTAGCATAATCCGTAGTTGTTACCCACTAGATGCCACCTCTCCAGCTATGACAACCAATATGTCTGCAGATACTGCCTAATGTCTCCTAGAGGCAAAATTGTTCTCACTTGAAACCAACTATCCTAGGAGAAACAGACCAGGATTCTGCAATTTTGATAAGTATCCCCATGTGATTGTGATAAACAGACAAGTTTGAGTAATTTGCTATTTTGTAGCTGCTGAGTAGTATATAAATCGGGTTAAAATTTATGATTCCTTATTCTAGATTTATCCCTTATAAGTGGTGGCTCTAGCTATTAATAATTATTAGTAACATATTTTTATTGATTCTATGTGATTTTTTATTCCTAATATTTTACATTAATATGCCTAGATGTTTTTTGAGCTCTGTTTCCCTGTTGATTATAGCACATTGGTTAGTCAGTTCCTGAATTTCTTTTTGATAATCCAATGGCATCCCAGTCTTTTTATTGCCAATCATTCTCCTTCTTCAACATTTCCGGACCATCATCATTATCATAAAGTTCATTTTAGTTTTGTAGTCTATTTTATTACATAGACTACATGCTCAGTGATTCTTATGGATTTTTTTCTATATACTTTCCCAGAGTTCTGAAGCATTTCTAGAGTTCTTAAGACTTTTTAAAAAGTCTTAAAAGGGGTCACATGGCCCTATAATATTTTTATATTCTTATGAAAGAGTCAGTGAGGCAAAATACAGACTCTGGCGCTAGATTTCCAGATTTTGGATCCTGGTAAATCACTTACAAGATGTGTGACCTTCAGCAAGATATTTAACCCCTCTATGCCTCAAATTTTGTGTCTGAGAAGTATATTACAATAAGTCCTAATTGTAAGGTTGTTTGCAGAATCAACTAAGCTAATCCATGAAGATCTTGTATATATAACTGAGATATAGTAGGGATTTATGTTTAATATCATTAATATTATAATTATTACCATCTTTATGCACTAGATTGAGTTCATAATAAATGAGATAAAACATGAATTTGTGGGAAACATCTCATAATAGAGGGAATACTTAAAGCAGACTTTGACTATTAATGACATATTTTTATAACAATGAAAAGGGGA
This sequence comes from Carlito syrichta, assembly GCF_000164805.1. NCBI lineage: Eukaryota > Metazoa > Chordata > Mammalia > Primates > Tarsiidae > Carlito > Carlito syrichta. The sequence continues at coordinate 428,629 of NW_007232940.1, read as the reverse complement.
AAATATGCTATACCATAAACTGACACAATGTAGAAATTGTTGAATGTGATATCACAATTATTAAATACATGATTGCTCAGAAATCCATATAATTTGAATAAAGGTCATGAGCTACTTGTCACTTTCTACTTGTTAAGGTTGAGATGCTGGAGCTAACAGTCATGGTTTGACATGATTACTCACTGCCTGCAGGTGATTGCACAGAGTGATCACCTTTAATTCATACAGAGCTGAACTATGACATCTTCACTTGACCACACCCTTCACTTGGGCACACACTTGCAGACCTAATCATAATTACAGATACATATAGGTACAGGTATATTTATGTGCATATTTACAAATACTATATATATCATCATTTACTCATATTTATTGAGTCCCTACCATGTGCTATAATTTGTTTTCTAGAAACTTACATTTTAGTTTAATGGCAAGAGAGTGGAAGGTTAAAAAAAACCCAATAAGCCCCTTCCAGATACAGATAGATGGATGGATAGATTGATTTTATATCTATATGTAGAGTGAATATATACTGTATATATGAGCGTATGTATATATATATATTATAATATATAGTATATGTAATATTATGTATGTATACACACACATACAGAGAGAGAGAGAGAGAGAGAGAAACTAATGATACACATATATACACAGAGAGTGAGATAAGGGTGGCAATTGAAGCAGCAAGCTACAGTAGCTGGGAAAGAAATATTCTAGACTGAGAAAAAACATAAATAAGAGCCAAAGTCTCTGAGGTAAAAACTTACAGTAAGTAAGAAATAATTTTTCATAGCTTACATACAGATATAAGCAATAGATGGGTGAGAGAAAAAAATACTGAACAACCATTACACAGGAACATTTATCAATCAGAACAGCAGCACTAGGACTTCAGAAGAGAAGCCTACTGTAAACAGTTCACAAAGTTTTGCTGTTACAAATTAGCAGACTATATCAACTCTGGGTACAACCAGTGACTTTTAGTCTATGTAAGAAACAATTTCCTATTACAACTAGTAAGTTCTCTATAAGAGAGTATATTTGCTGCCTAAAAGAAGTGCTTAGAAAGCACCATCACTGAGGTCAGTGTTATTTGTTCAAAAAGACTTAGCACCACAAGATATGTGTGAAATTGTGCAGCTGCACCTTCCCGACACTTGGATCTATATGGTACATTAAGGTTGGGGGACACTAAGATACAGGTGATGTCAAATGATCTTATTACTGTAATATCCTGACAATAGCATTAGAATGAGAGAAAATGATCTCAAGGTGGCTGGGAGCTACTCAGAGGTGAGGTGTCCTCTCTATGAGGCATCCAGGGTGAAGGAAATAAAAATGTTCTTCATAATAATCATCTGTGCCTTTCCTGTTTCTTCCCCCAAGAAACTAGGAAGTTACTTAGAGCTTGGGACTGGGTCTTTGACTCTGAGCAACTTTCATATTCTACTAAAGTGCTCTGCACAGAGTAATGGGTTCTCTATAGATGCTTGCTGAATAAATATAATATGAAAGAAAAGTCCATCTTCTCAGTGACTTTGTGGGTAAGTATTCTACATGGGCTTAGGTTTCCAAAGCAGAGTAAGCTTGCAATCTCCTAAGATTTAGATACTAAGCTTGATTCTTTTTTTTTTAAAGTCAGTTTCACTTTGGCACCCATGTTGCAGTGCAGTGGCATAACCACAGCTCACTATAGTCTCAGCCTCCCGGGTTCCAGTGATCCTCCAGCCTTAGCCTCCAGAGCAGCTAGACTACAGGTACATGCTGCTATGCCCGATTAATTTTTTAAAAACTTTTTTTTTGTAGAGATGAGGTCTCACTATGTTGTCCAGGCTTGTCTTGAACTTCTGGGCTCAAGCAATCTCCCCACCTTGGCCTCCCAAAATGCTGGGATTACAGGTGTGAGCCACTGCACCTGGCGTGAGCTTTTCTTAATGCCAAACTGAGTACACCCTCTCATGAAGAATCTTTAAATATGTCATACTGAATCAGTTCCAAATGCAGGCTCATTCATGAATATTAGTGATTTATATGCATATGTGGTGAGCATGCACAGTAGAGTAGCATATACCATTTGGTAAGAAAAGTAGCTAATACTCCTGAAGGTGGGATTTTTTTTAAAGCAATTTTGATAACAGGATTAAAAAGCACATGTCCCTATAATAGCATGGGAAATAACAAGAGAGGTACAACTCAATCAAATAAAAATTTAAGATTCCCAAAATGATGAAAGGAAAAAACAAATCACTCAATGATGCGTTACTTAAATGGCACCCATAATGACAGGATGTAGTAACATGGTTACACCAAATAGTAAGAACTGCAGACTTATTCATCCAACTATATGATTTTGGAAAGGAAAAGGCAGACATTGAAAGGATTAAACATACTATACCATGGTCAACTGGTAACTGATGTAATTCTGTATGTGTTTTAGGCCTTTTGCCTCCTTATTTTTCTATTAGTTCATGTTGCTTACCAGGAGAACAAAAGAAAATAGTAGCAAACAGTATTTTTCTTATATTTGCCACTTTTCTTCTTCAGGCCCCAACATTGTTTAAAATATTGTAAATGGGAAGTTTCAATAGAGTGACCTCTATAGAAATACTCAACTGTAATTACTAATTTTCGTGTCTGTATTTTTCAAATAGGTCATAATCTTCTTAGGAATATTAATTACGATTTGTGCATCAAAATGAGTGTCAAAAATATACAGATTTATGAAGTTCCTACTAAGTGTCAGGCATTATTGACAGTGGAGATAGAGCAATAAACAAAATAATTAAAAATCCCTGCCCTCAAAGACTTTATTCTAATGTGGGAAGACAAATGATTGAGAAAATAAATTACCATAAACAAAATGAATAGCTGTGAGGAATAAATGAATGAAAAAGAACTCAACTTGTATTTAAGCAAAGTCAAATATATTTAAAAATCAGACTTATTTACAAAGCAGGGCAAGGATATTTGTCTTAGAAGAGATTTTATACTAGGAAAACTTAGAGACACATCTCTAAAGCTGTTGAAAATATAATTCTTAGTACAAAAATTTGACTTAGAGAAAAGTTTCCTGCTGACTGTCTTTTACACAAAGTGAAACATACCTGTAAAGCAATAACTCTGAACTTTGGCTACAAATTTAATCATGTGTGCATTTAAAAATATATTTATGCTTAGGTCATACCCCAGAGCATTTAAATCAGTAGCTTTAGATGTGGGAGTTAGTATTCTTAGAAACTCCCTAGGTGAGATTCTATTGGAAGCCAGGCCTCCTCAATTATCTAATCAGACCCTGTTTCAGTACTTATTAGCCCATAAAACAGATCTCTTTGGCATAAGACAGGGACACCCACAAGCCAAGAGCCTCATTACAATAACTACAATAATCAGATTGGATCCCTTAAAAAAAAAAAATCACAGATCACATTAGAGTTGCCTCAGACCATAGACTTGGTAGGCCATGAGAGCTTGGGTTTAAAGATAAAATGGCAACCAGGGGAAGCCTACAGTGAAATGCTTCACCCATGAAAATGATGATATATGTATACCTTTGCTAAAATAAAACATACCCATTAAATATTGTGAAATGAATCAAGAAAGTTAACAAATAGCACTTGTTCAGTCCATTATCTATGCATGTATACTGAGAAACATCTGAAAGAATAAACACCAAATATTGCCAGAAGGTGAGATTACAGATTATCTTAAACAAATTTGTCTTTTTCTAATCTTTCTGTAATAAATATTTTTTTACTTAAAAACAAAAATATAAGAATAAATAGCCAGGTATACATTTGTCTCTGTCATGTGTGAGAAAAGAGGCAAGAGAAAAAGCTAAAGTATATTCAATAATTAATCAAGGTCAATCCAGGTCTATACAATTTTGCAGCCCTGCCTTTGAATTTGCCTTCCTAGGTTCTTAATTTTTTCATCTGTAAAAAAGGCAACAGTGAAATCTGCCAAGCCTGTCCTATAAGGTTAGTGGACATAAAAAATAGCACAATAACTATGCGCTTTGAGGAAAAGTTAAGAAGTATTATATAAAAATATAGTACTAAATATTCATGCCTCTCAAATAAAATCATTCAAACAATATTTACTGAATTTGTATTATACTTCTGTAGTTGAATACTTGACTTAAATTTATGACTTCCTCACAACACCTCACAATAGCGAGTAGACTATAACAACCAGCATAAAAACAATGATGGCATTTGTCTGAGATTCTACAGCAAAGCCACGGAAGTGGAAGAGAAATCATGATGCCCTCAAGCTAACCCTTTCCCAGATTCCTTGTCACCTCAGCTGATATCTGTGGTTGTAGACTAACTTTCTAAGTCTGTTTGTTGGGATAATGTGAGCCAGCTATAATCTGCTCAAGGGTGAAAGATCTGATGCCATCAGCTAGAGGTGGCCCTGAAATAGATCCATGCACAATATGAAAATATCAGGCTTTAGCAACTGATAGCAAAATAGTTTGGTGCCATTACAGCATCAATTGCTATTCAATTTGCCCCCAGAAGAGCATTCAATATTCCTGAAACATTAACCCAGGGCCTCTCATTTTGCTGCCGTTCCCATCAATATTATGTCCATTGCGAATATTTACAAAGTAGTAGAGTAGAAATCTTATGGTACTTGGCCTTAGGAAAAAGGGGTTCAAGTTATAATTCTGTCATGTGCAAGCCTGTGTCCTTGAGGAAGGCATTTGGGCCCTTTGACCTCAGTACTATCAACTGTAAAAATGGAGACAGCTGCTTCACAACCTTGTGACAAGAATTAAAGGAGATATCCGGCATAAAGAGCACTGTAAAACACCATATAAATATTTCCTACTATTTCTCTAATGATGTTCCTTATTTGAAATTGTTTTCAAAATGTTACACTGGCAATAAAAGAGCAGAACTTAAGAGGAAACCCTAGGAACTCCATGTCATAAGAACTTAATCTATTATCCAAGATGAGCCATATCACAATCTTTAGCCCTGACTACATGGCCTTTCTACTTATATAATAAATTGAGTTTAGCATAGCTGATAAAAGGCTCACAGATATTGCTTCCAATTTGGAATAGCTGAACTAGGACAAAAATATCATTAAAAAATCAAAAGCCACTGAATCATAGGAAATATAAATAAGGAATACATATAAAAAAGAAAGGTTTATTGTGTTTGAAGATGATAAGGGAAGAAATAAATTCATTCATCTTATTTAAAAAGACTAGAGAAAACAGAGGCTTTAGTGAATATAGCAGACATTTGACTTAAATTCTGTATAATATATTTTTTAAAAGAGACCATAATACATATGTAAGCTCTTTGAAGGTCATAGCCACATTTGATTTGACTTTATTTATTCATTCTTTTTTTAAAATTCTCTTTTAGATTTAGGAACCTATTTTTTTTTGGATGGCAGTTGTTTTAGGCATGTGAGACATAGCAGTAGACCTAATGGATACTATTCCTGTCCCCATGATGTTTGCAGCATTTTAGCTGCCCAACAGAATCATTAATCTACAATGTAATATAACTATTTAAATGTTGAATGAAGGAAAAAATAGACAGAAAAAAAACTATGGAGAAAAAATAAATAATAGAAAAGGGAACTGGAGAATTAAATAATCCATAACTTTATTGTCACTTTTTGTTGGAAATAAAATACTCTTTTCATATTATACTTAGTTTGGACTTGGGTGTCAAAAAAAAAAATCACTATCTTTGAAACATGAATTAACGCTTTGATCACCACTCACAACTCTTTAACTGTTCTTTATTCTTAAACATTGCTGAGATTATTCTTGGGCACTATAGCTGTAATAAACCATTAGAAGAAAAGCAAAGCTGGGCTTGGTGGCTCAGCCTGTAATCCCGCGCCTTTGGGAGGCTGAGGTGAGTGATTGCCTGAGCCTGCAGGTTCGAGACCCACCTGGGCAGCGAGACCTCATCTCTACAATAAATCAAAAAATCAGCTGGGCGTGATAGCGCATGCCTGTAATTCCGGCTACTCGGAAGGCTGAGGCGGAAGGATCGCCGAAGCCCAGCAGGTCGAGGCTGCGGTGGCCGGGAGCGGTCACTGCACTCTAGTTTGGGCGACAGAGTGAGACTCCAACTCAAAAAAAAAAAAAAAGCAAGATTTTTCTTTGCACTTCTGTAGCAATGATCAGAGTAATATTGCCATAAAATCCAAATAAAAACAACCACAAACTACCAGGGAACTAAAATGTAGAGTCCTATTTTGTTAGAAACCACCAATTTCTATAAAATACAAGCATGACAGCAAAAATAGCCTTCATTCTAGACTAGTTTCTAGAAGATAGAGATAATATAATAAGAGACATGCTTTTTCATGATTGCATCTTTAATCTTGGGGAAAAAGTCATACCCATTTCAAAACAAAGGCAAGAGACTAAAAATATCTGAGATAAAAATTAAAGAGTGCCAAAGGCAGTCACTGACTAAGCTTTTACTATATACCAGGGTATTATTATACCTTTTGCACATGCTATTTTCTTTTATCTGTATGACAATCTTTTGAAATAACTGTTATATCCCCATTTTGGAGGTAAAGGGACTAAGGCTAAAAGAGGTTAAGTAACTTATGGAAGGTTACATAACAAACATGGGCAGAGTAGGAAATCACATGCAGGCTCCTCACTTTTCAGTGACTAACTTTTCCAGAGCATTTTTCAGTGACAGAATTCAAAAGTGTTGTATCTTCATTGGGTCACATTTACACTTAGTCGTTAATTTTATTTAAGATCTTTTGTGGAGAAACACTGCTCACTGAATATTCCTCTAGAAAAAAAGTCATGTGTTTCATTCCTTCGAATGAGTTGCTGCAGTTCAGAAGTTTCATTGCATTCTGACAACTGCTAATAAACTGAGGAACAACTAATTGACTTATTCATCTCACAAATTCAAGATCAAGCTAGCAACCTAGAACACAATTTCTATCACTGGACCAAAAATCACTTGTATGTTGTAATACATGTAGTGATTAGATTTAATTTGGGTGAACTGCATACAGACCCACTACTTGACATGAAGTTCTGATTGGGAACACACACACACACACACACACACACACACACACACGCTCACACACATGCACTATTAGTAACAACATGTTGTGCTGATGCCTACTATATTGCCAGAACCAATGATAAGATATCATTATGCTGGAGCCAATGCAATGGCTGTGGACCCAATATCAAAAATTTATGGTAATGAAAACACAGAATCTTAGGAAACACAATCAATTTCATAGAGTAACAAAAGGTCACTCTATTCAATTTATAGTTGAGGCTGAGCACAATATTGAAAAAAACACGTGAAAGCAAATGATCTTATCAGTTGTCAGGACTCAACAATTTACTGATTAAGGTAATTTACTGATTACCAAATAAATGCATTGCCTGTGTTGAGCCTTGTATTTGGCTCACTAGGTTCTCATAAAGAACTTAACACTATGAACGCACTACTAAATATGTTAACGTATTTAATAAAAACTTTTTTAAAAACATAAGAACATTTTTTTGTCCCATGTTCCAATAGTGATACTAAGGGTTCTCTGAAATGTTGCTGTCTGCCAAACTTTTGCTGTATGCTTTATCTTACAGAGACCAGTGTTTTGACAAGAACATTAAGTGTATTAAATCCAGGACTTCTCAAACATTAGGTGATGGGTATTAGTATCAGGTGCATACCAATCACCTGAAAATGTTAAGATGAAGATTCTGACTCAGGAAGTCTGAGCTACAACCCAAAATTCTGAATCTCTAATAAGCTCCCAGGTAATACTCAAGCTGATCCTCAACCAGAGTTTGAGAAGCAAGGTTCTAGTTTTCTTTGTCAACTCAGCACATTTTCTGCAGTACTTGTCCCCATTATGCAAGAAATCTTCTGTTTGATTACAGTTAATCCCCTCTAGAGAGGCAAGAATGAAGACTTCAATGTTTATATCATTTCATTCATTCTAGCTCAGAGTTGTCTTCAGGAAGAACTAGCCCAGGCGTATATTTCATTTGACTAACCTGGTTTCATCTACAAAAGGTTATTAAACATCATCAGAGACATTAACATTTTTTAAACTGGAAATTTTACCTGCAATTTTTGCTTTTAAAAAAATAAACTGGAAAATCTGGGATTTGAGGAACAGCTGACCACTTTCACAGGGGATGTTCTCTCTCTGTCTCCACTCTCCCTCTCTCTACCCCTACAGCCTTGACATTGAGTTTTCAAGGCCATCCTCGCTGTACTTACCTCCATTCCCAGCCATTTGCTTTCCTGCCTACCTCCCATCAACATTAGAATCACTCTCTTCTCTCTCCCTTAATTGTTTTTCCCATTTCCTTACCTCCTCTTTGTGGTATCTTCAATATAAAATGCTTTCTTGGATTTTTTTCTTTTCTCACAGAAATTCTGTCTTAGGATCCTATCTGAGTTTTCCTCTCCCATGAAATATTGGTTCAGCACACCCACCTAATTCTTTTAAAGCATTTTAGCATATCATGCCATGTTTTGTACTTACCATGTAAAGCTTAGTTTTAATCTTTTCATAAGTACATTTTTATCAGTCTTTATCTATGTAGTGAAAAAGATATGTACAAGATACATGACTCAGATATGCATATCTCTATGTGTGTGCATGTGTATGTTGTGTACCAATTCAACTTTTAAACAGATTGTCACTGCCCTTGAGGAATGTACAATACATTATGAGTTTTTCAGGTTAAAAGGATAATCTTCATAAAATATCCAATCATAATTATTTGCTAATTTGATTCGGAAGCTATGAGAGATCTCCTTTCACAGGTTTTCCTTTTTTTGTATAAGAGATCTGTAAAGAATTTTTTAAATTAAACATTTAGCACTTAGGATACTGGTTTCCTATATTTAGAAGGTTTCCATTATAGAAAACATAGACACAATCAAAACTTTTAGATACATAAAACTTCATAGCTTGATTAAAGGTAAGTGCAGACAGTAAGGATTATTTTTAGCGAAAGGCACTCTCTAAAATGTCTTTCAAAGTGGAGAAAGTGAGAGACATGTAAGATAGAAGGAAGGTACATAAAATTAAGCATAAAAGCAAATATTACATCAGGGTCATTATATTTTATATGCGCTATTACAATGGGCCAAATAATAATAATTATTTATTTAAATAATTGCCTCAGATTAATGAGACACATTTTGAGGAGGGAAAGTGTGCTAAATGAATCTCAAATTTGGAGGTGAAATATGTTTCCATATCTGAACCTGATGAATGCTTACCCATTATTCATTTTCATTGGTGATAAAGAGGAGGAATTTCTGTAGAAAATTCTTTTCTATATGTTAAATAATCCCCAATCCTTATTAATACTCTCACCAAGAATATTAAGATAATAACAACTGCCTTAAGTCTCCTACACAGAGAAATATACAATTATAAAACATTTAGAAAAGTGATATTTTCTTAATTATTTGGTAAATCAATGACTTAATATTTCTGGAGTATCTCCCATTTAGAAGTCACCATGCAGAAAAGCATGACATAACTAGAAAAACCAAACACTGAAATAGCTAAGGGTACAGATTCTGGAGTCAGACTGCTTGGGCACAAATCCTTGCTCTGCCACTTACTAGGGCAAGCTACTAAACTTCCCTGGGACCCAGCTACCCATCTACAGTGAAGATAATGACAAAATGCCTGTACAGATAATGACAAAATACCTTACCAGCCTGGTTAAGTGATCCTCGCACTCTGGTCAACCCTGACCCCTCATTCTCTCATTTGAACCTACCCTTTAGGGAAAGCATTTTATATGGAAGATGGCACAATACCTGCAGGTTGTTGCAAAAAACTAAATGAATCAAAACATGTAAAGTGCTTAGAATACTGCCTATACTGAATACTGAAGAGAGACCTTCAATACATACTAACTATTGTCAATGTTATTTTTATCATTTTTGAAGAGTTTATAATCTAGTCAAGGAAATATGAGGACCAGTGAAAACATAACTAATGCCACAAGGCCATGTGTGTATGACAAGTGTCAGATAAGTCATTCTGATACTGTTAGTTCTGAGAAGGAAGAATCATTCTTGGTTTTAAATAACGTTGCCAGGAATACAGGCAAGGGATTCTTATCAGGTCACAGAATGTTTAGCATAGTTATGATACTTTGGTCACAGAAATCCCTTCGACAACTATTTCAAAAAAGACCTCTCTTAACCTTTGGGTGTCTTCAGGCATCCAGATTTTCCCTCTGACTTGCGGAATGAAGGCACATCGTGAGCTATCTACACTTCACATAAAACTTGATTATGGACCTATCTAATTACCAGCAGTTGTACAATTCTCCAGTGGCCTCCCAGTTGTGACTCGCTTGACTAAGAGGCCATACAGTCCAACAGATCCACAGGCTTAGCTTGAGAGAAGGAATAAAACTCTGTAAACAAAGATAGAATTGTCCCACCAAAAAATGAGGTTTTATGCTGAAAATACACATTGTCCTAAAATGTCTGGCTCCAAGGCAAGGCTCATCTTTTAAAAATGTTTACTATTGTATATTTCCCATAGAGGGGTGTGTTATTTATTTTTATATTCCAAGTATCGAATATGATGCCTGGAATATGGCAGATACTAGATAAATGCCAGATGGATGAACGAGCAGATAGGAAGAAAACTAGGAGAAAGAAGGAAAAGAAAGGCCTGTTTTCAGTATAAACTAGGTTGAAATATTTTACCAGCTTTGTTAAGTGATCTTCCCCCTCAGGTCAACCCTGACCCCTCATTGTCTCCTTTGATCCTGCCCCTTAGCACTTAAACAACTTTTAACATGAGTTACTTTTAAAGTATCCACCTTTAGTATCAAATAGATGGTAACCTGGCACATAGGAGGCATTTAAAAAACACTGTCAACTATATGAGAATGATTGAGTTGATTGAGAGTTCTCTTGGGACAAGCAAGGACCTACTATGCTCGGTACTTCTTATAATATCTATGTGTGGTGTGTACCAAAAGTGACTTCAGATTTATTAAATTTCTTATTCTGCATTCATTCACCATATGCTCAATAAGCATTTTACTGGGTTTCAGACACTGCATTAAGTAATGGTACTGTGTTAGTGACCATCACAGACCAGACCCTCAAATCATTTCTCATCCCTTGGGAGAGGCAGAACAGAAGAGAAACAGGCAGACAGAGAAATTATGGGGAAAATGCGTCTACTACAGGGCACCCAGCAGAGGCACCTCAACTGTGTTAGGTGCAGGGGTCTGGTGGTTTGGGAGAGTGATCGGAGGAGAGGAAGTTTGGGTGATTATAAGGAATTAGGCAAACAAAGAGGTACATAAAGACATGTGCCACATCAGAACAAAAGAATGCAACTTAAACACAGAAGATCCCCAAATGTTGCCAGACCCAGCATAAGTCGGTATTCAATTAAAAGTCATTGAATAAATGATTGCACTAGTGTTACCGGTCATGGGAACCATCTGACATATAACTATCCCCAGGTTCTCCAACCAAAAGTAAAGTCTGGCATTTGGAAATGTGATGCCATAGTTATAAAATCAAGCAAAACATTTCTATTCCCTACCTCCACCCCATAGAGCTCCCACAACATATATTAGTGCTTACTGCCTTTCCAGAATGTGCCACTACAACCATAAAGAAAATCAAACTGCAGCTGTTGAAAATGCCGAATTTTTGTACCCAGTATCCTGAGCAGGGATTCTCTGTGCTGATGTTTTCTGTAATGTAGGCCACTTCTTGGTTTCCTCTTACAAGGGACTCATTAGTCATTGCAAACATCACTGACTAAATGGGATTCACTTTAACATACAAAATGCCTTTGCTTGTTGGCTCTCATCAGCCACATCAGAGAGGGGCCCAGGCTGTGCTCAAAGCTGCAGGACACTCTGAGCAGTCACACTGTAGTTGCTTGTCTTCCCTCCAAAGGTTACATTTCATGACAGAGATTAAACATCTTGCCCATTCTAAGATTGCTTTTGAAAATTATGCACTAATGATAGCCACTCAGCAAGTAGTTTAGTCATTTTCCTTTGGCCTCTGTCTAGAGCTTCCCAATTTGGTCATTTCTCCAACAAATATTTTGTAGATGCATATCACGTGCTAGGGACTGTGCTATGGACAGGGTACGGTGGTCTATAAAATAGACATGGCCCCTCCCTCATGGAATTTACCTTTGATGAAAGGTACACATTGAATACACACAGGGGAGCCAATAAGCAGAAGCCCCACTCTCTCTTCATTACCAAGGGGCTGGCACAGAGCCCATGGGCAGGTTGTTGGACATTCCCTCCCTGGAATTTAAATCTTGACCAACATTTTCATGCAGCTTTGTTTCCAAAGGCATTTCTGGTTTTACAGAGCTATCCAGGAAGTTCTGGGCAGTGGGTGTTCCTACAAATTGCCACTTATTGACGATCAATTAACTGCAAGCATTGAACTATGCACTTTCCTTACATTATTTCTCTATATATTATTTGAAAACTTAAAAAATGAAAAGGCTAATGTTTCTTGGCAGAGACACATAACTGGCTTCTCAGGGATAGCAAATATATGTAATTACAGAATGCAATGTAACAGGTCCCTCGGTAATCCCAGAGCCAGCACACTATTGGGTTCACAGAGGATGCTCATTGCCGATGCTCTATAAGCATTTCTGGAATTGTCATAACAATATAAAAGACAATGAGAGTATAGTGACAAATGCCAATGAGACGCAGAGGCCATAAAATAGAGAGAGGGCTCACTTTTGGCAAATGAAAGAATGAAGTTTCATAAAATATATTTAGTATGTGTATGCATACATATACACAAATATATGCACAGATAAATATGTGTTTACTTATATATTTATTTTACAAAAAGCAAAAGTTAACTAAAATATAAGCACTATTTTTATTTCATGGAATTTCAGAGGATAGCCACTGGGTGGTAGAATTCCCACTGTTTAGTTGGGAACAAGAACCCCGATCCTTCACTTAATGTCAAGTATTTTGTGCTGACAAGGTCCCCCCAACAAGCTTTAAGACCTCATAGCTCTCATGGTTATCTCTCAACTGCTCAATATATTTATAACAGACCACAATTCCCTTTCACAGAATTATTCCATCTCTACTGGCTACATGCTGAGAACCAGTAAGCAAAAGTCTTACCATTGTCCCACTCAGGGGCTGGCACAGAATCTAGAGAAAATCGAATCTAGGGAAAATCTATTGATATTTAAATCACGATCAGAATCCTCTTATAGGTCAGTTCCCAGCCTCCAGATCGTTTAGTTGCTAAGGCTAGTTTAACACCCTCTCATCAATTCCATCAGTCATGGACTCCTCCTCTTCTGCTTGAGGAAGCTATAATAGATTTTTTTTTCCTGTTGTTTGCAACCACATAACTCTAAATTTTGAATCTCAACTACTATGGCTAAATCCTAAGAGTTTCCATGGAAGATATGATAAAGTATAGAGTTTGTTAATGTTACATTTACTCTATTCATAGATGCATTTATGGATGAAAGGCAAATGCTATCACCTCCAGGTGTCTATAGACTTTGTACTCATTTTGTCAAAATATATACCCACTCTGTTCCAAGCACTGTGCAAAGCATTATCTAATTTGTTCTTGACATCAATCCACTAGAACATAAGCTCCACGATGGCAGGATTTTTTACTCCCTTGATAACTACTGTATCTCTTGACAATTTTCACAGATGATCAGTAAATGTTAGATGAATGAACAAATAACCCTACCAGGCAGACACTACTTCACAAAAGAAGAATGTGTTCATGGTCCCACTGCAAATAAGTGATGGAGTTAGAATTTGAAAAGCAGGCCTGTCTGACTTCAGGGTCCTGTCTTCTAACCATTTTGCCACAGTGCCTTTGGGTTCTTGGGATACACAGAAAAAAAGAGGGTTGTTGACGTCAGGGAGTTTGAACAAGCTCCTCTAAGTCCTGGCTTCCTCATTGTAAATTAGAAATATGGTCCTCGTTTGGTTTTTGAAGACTTAAAACTGTCCCTTTAGCATATGGAAAATCCCATACAGAGATTATATGTTAAGACTTCAAATCTAATGTTTATGTTCAGTAAAGTAGGAAATTGAGTGCCAGATCTCACCTTTGTCATTGCTAGCTTGAGAACTGGCAAGACTCAGTTCCATACTGCAAAACATTTGCTTTTTAGTCCTTTTAGAAAGATAGGAAGAATAAGTGAAAGTTGAATGTACTGGCTATGTGAGTTAAAATATAAATATAAATTAAGGTATATAAATATATAATTATGTAAATTATATAAATTTAAAGTATGAACTTATATTTACAGTTTATAAAATAAATTAAATATACATTAAGGTAATATATAAACAAATTTATATCATATAAATACATATATTTATAAATATCAATTAAAGTATTATAACTTTTAATAGGAGTACACTTCAGTACATGATTCAAATGAATTATCAGCATTAACTCTATGGACTTCTCAAGAAATAGCCTCAGGTAATATAGCAGGGGACCAATCAAGTATCATTTCAAAAACTGTTCTTCTTTAGTTGCTAAGGCTAGTTTAACACCCTCTCATCAATTCCATCAGCCATGGACTCCTTCTCTTCTGCTTGAGGAAGCTATAATAGATATTTTTCTGCTGTTTGCAACCACATAACTCTAAATTTTGAATCTCAACTATTATGGCTAAATCTTAAGAGTTTCCATGGAATGATATGGTTCTTTTAATAGGAGTATTTAGGGAAGGGTCGTATTGCTTAAAATGTCAATCCCAAAGTTAGACCAAGACAATTTTCTTAACTCAAAGATGATGCCAAGCCAACCAGACACAGAGACACTGGTGAGCCCTGTCAGGGATGATCTTTGGCTTGTTCAACTAGCTCTAGCCTACCTGAATGCTGAAAATGTAAGGGAGAGTTATCTTTAGGATTCTCTAGCAAAAGAAAAACAAAAGATGTATTCAAAGAAGGAAGGAAATTGGAAGACTACAAAAAGGAACATTAGCACAAACTCAAACTATTTAAAATAAAATGCTAGGGGAGAAAGTTTCACTATAGTCTGGTCAATGGGGAATATTCAAACAGCACAGAAAATTTAAAAAGAATAGGAACCTAAAAAAAGAACTTTTAAATTAGACAATTAAAAAGTCTCACTGGGTATGGCGGTTCATGTCTATAATCCTAGCACTCTGGGAGGCTGAGGTGGGAGGATTGTTGAGCTCAGGAGTTCAAGACCAGTCTAGATGACATAGCAAGACCTGGTCTCTACACAAATAAAAAAACAATTAGCTAAGTGTGGTAGCACATGCCTGTAGTCCCAGGTACATGGGAGGCTGAGACAAAAGGATTGCCTGAGCCCTGCAGATGACAGAGTGAAAGCCCAATTTAAAACAAACAAAAAAGAAGTCTCTGAGTAGAATGGTGGCTGTCAGGGACAAGGGGAGGGGAAAGAAACAGGGAGATAAAAGTCAGAGGGTACAACTTGCAGTTGTGTGGGATGAATGAGTCTAGAGACCCAAAGTACCACACGAGGACTATACTGAGTAATATTGCATCGTATTCTGAAATTTTGCTAGAGAGATTTTAGATTTAGGTACATTTTGTCTTGCCAAAAACAGATAATTATGTGTGATGATGTATATGCTAATTTGCTTAACCATAGTAATCATTTCACTATGTATATGCAGATCAAAACATAATATTCTATACCCTAAATATATACAATAAATATATATTTTTTAAGTCTCTGATGGCTGGGCTCGGTGGCTCAGCCTGTAATCCCAGCACTTTGGGAGGATGAGGTGAGGGAATTGCCTGAGTCCACGGGTTTGAGACCAGCCTGGGCAACTTGGTGAGACCTTGTCTCTACAATAAACCAAAAATTAGCCGGGTGTGGTAGCGTGCACCTGTAGTTGCGGCTACTTGGAAGGCTGAGGTGGAAGGATTGCTGGAACCCAGCAGGTTAACGCTGGGATGGTCATGAGTGTGCCACTGCACTCCAGTTGGGTGGAGTGAGACTCCAACTCAAAAAAAAAAAATAGTCTCTAATGACAGTGTAGGAAGCACAATAATACTCAATAGTAGAGGGATTATAAGCAATGACATTGTTTCTTCATAATTCTTCAAAAATGGACGAAGATATGATCCAAAGAATCCAAATAAAGAGTAAAAAGATGAATACAGGAAGCAACAAGGTCCAGAATCCAAATGTTGGTACATGACAGAATTGGGTACCACTGGCTTACACTCTGCCTAATACGACTCTTGATAATATTTAGCTACTGACCATTCTTACAAAGCCTCCATGGGATGGCCAGGTTCCAAGGAAAAATAATGATGCCAGGTAATACCAGTTACATT
This sequence comes from Carlito syrichta, assembly GCF_000164805.1. Lineage (NCBI taxonomy): Eukaryota > Metazoa > Chordata > Mammalia > Primates > Tarsiidae > Carlito > Carlito syrichta. The sequence goes on along the minus strand of NW_007232940.1, from coordinate 412,239 downwards.
CTTGGATATTTATCTTCATCCAATCAGCAGTACAGCTGTTACCATAATACCCTGATCAATAATTTGCTACCCAAACCAGAACACTGTGACCTCTAAGTACAACATATTTCAAACTAAGGGCAAAGACACATAACAGCCCTTTCTCAGTGTGCTGCAGTGGGAGTGGTTGAGAACACTCTCATGTTTAGACAGCAATAAAACACTGTTTTGTAAACATAACCAGAAATGTAAAATAGGCACCACTTTATCTTAAACATCAATGCACAAAAACCTGTATTATTTGAAACAAAGAACGAACAAACCGAAATGGAATTATCTGAAGATTTTGATACAATCACCAGCCCAGCCCAGAAGCTACTCAACAGATCGTGTTACCCAGGTAATTTCCCCAGTCCCCTAAAAATATTTCCAGGATGGTGTAGAAGATCACAAGCTAAATATCATTCATTCATTCACTCAGTCATTCATCAGCTCCTGAATATCTTTTGTGGGTGCAATTTTAAACCAGAAACTGAGAGGAGTTGCTAGGAAAACACAGGAACGAAAAGAAATAAAAGTCATTATCCCTGCTTATAATTTAGCTGAGGGAATAACATGCAGTCTTATGACATATATTTATTGGGCTCCTATTATGTGCAAGGCATTGTATAAAAGAAAAAGATGAATAAGGCATGGTTTTACTCCTGAGCCCAGTAGCAAAGAAAGCCAAAATATTAAGGGAAAAAATGCATAGCCACAAATGCAAAATGATTTGCTGCCCACAAAGGAAAGGGGAATGATCAGAGCTAAGTGCAATTTGCAAGAAATGGTTTATTTGGGGAAATATGCATATCTTCCATTGCATTTTAAGAGTTATATTCACTTCTAAATTTGTGTCTCAGGAGACATATCTAACAGGCATATTCTACTGAATCTTGTTTATAAAGACATGCCCAAGAGTTCAATAAAGGACTTTAAAGCTAAATTTAGGATGCTTTATCAATACTTTGCTATTGCCTTACTTCTCAACCAGATGCCAACAAAAATCAGTCAATCGATCAACAAGTATCAACATCATACATACTGGAGATGAAGAACAACATTAACAGTTCCTAGCTCCAGAATTTTAATATATGCCTTTAAGTACAATCTTCTGCAAATGGAAATGTCTACAGCTCTATGGTCAGTAGAGCATGGACTGATCTGTTGACCAGCCTGTGGCAGGATGGATTCATGCCGATCTCTCCACTAAGTAACACAAAATCTACTCGGACAAAATCAGGTCGAGGCTCTGGTAGCTATTTAGGTAGAGGTGGAATTAATTAGGGAACACTTCCTGAATTTGAGAGGTTCCTGTGATTTTAAAATTCAGGAGGCTTGAAAACAAGAAGACAGAAATAATTCCAGGCATTTGGAAAATTTGAAAGAGGTGGGAGTAGGAGGGGGTGAGAAGCTTAGTGCCTGGCAATTGAGGTATTAATTAAGAGGCAACGTGAGAGAGTGGTTAGGAACTTAACTTCTTGAGTCAGGCAATCTTGGACCTTCTGATTACTTTCTGGAATTTGGCCCTGGACAAGTTACTTATCTAAGCTCCACTTTCTAAACTAAAAATGAGGTAACGCCTTCAACCCATCTTGGTGATTATAAGAAGTAAATGAGATTAGTACTTCAAATTAAACATTATAAAACCATGTTTTTTTAAACATTCAAATGTCTTGAAATGTTTGGTTCCAGAACCTGGTACATAGGAATACCCAAAGCGACTACAGTATTATTATCAACAACAAGAAAGTCGGGCAAAAGTGAAAACTTCTTAATATGTGGGGCAAAGGGGAGCCCTGATATCTCTCCTCCAGTGTAACTGCCAAATAAATATGTCCTTTAAGACATCCCTTCTTATCAAGGTTTCCAGAACTTCTCCAGAACTCTGTAATCATGATACCTTGTTCACAGACCTTTTTCTAATAGCAGCCACCCTATGTGCTTACAAGCTGCACACGTTGCATTCTGGAGCCTTCCTTTTTCTCAACCATATTGCCCTCTAATTCCATTATTTTTGTGAACTGATCTCTAGTTCTCCAAATCACCCAAGCTAGAAACAACAGCCATTATTCCTCTTTTTTCTGTCACCACAGCATTGTACCTATCACTTAATATGATAAAGGTCTTTATAGAGTCTTCACAAAGGCTCCCACATCCATCCATCCCTTCCTTTCATTGTCACCATCATTCCCTAACACAAGCCCCACCTCAAACCTGGAAACCTCAATTGCTTCCTCACTTGGTCCCTACCTGCAAGCTTTATCCAACAAAACCCTTTTTCCAAGGATGCCACCAGATAGACAACTTTTACGAGTCCCTGATGTCTGATAAACCATATATTATCTTTTTTTCTGCTTGTCCTCGCTTAACGTGGATATTCCTTATGCAAGTCACTTAACATGACTGGGCCTCAGATTCTCTGTTGCAAAATCAGCATATTAGACTAGTTCTCTCTTCATATTTACTTAGTACAATTCCAAGATTGTCTTCGCTTGCATCTATTTTCTCTTCTGCCCAGTTAAATGCATCCTATTTCCCAGTCATCATCTCTTGAGTTTTCCTTACCGCTATGGCTTTGATCATACCATTGCTCCATCCTAGTCAATCTTCTTATTCCAACACCTCACATAAATCCTTGCACATACTGGTGATATGCATGTGTTAAAGTACTAAAGAAATGAAAGCTGATGTCAGAAATACCCACATTTCCTCTCTGCTGATGAAAACCTCTCTCCACCTTGAAGATCCATTTCCGAGACAACCTCCACCAGGCTACCTTCCCTCTTCAGTCATAGATTTATGCATCTCTTTCCATCTCTAAAGCTCTTAGAGTAGTTTGCTAATATCATTCCAATGACTACATTTTCTTTATATGACAATTTGTTTTTAAGGACACTGAAGGCAGGGGCTAGTACATTGTTTTTTATGTTCCCTGTGGTGTTTAGAAGAGTGCTTTGTTCCGTGGCTATCCACATTCTACCCCTGTCTGATGTGTCACCTCAGTAAGTCTTGTCTCCTCATAAAGCTGTGCATTCCCAAAGGGAGATAGTCTGTAAAGTCCATATACATCTTCTGTATATATCATGGTTTCTGGCAAAGACACACAGTAGAAGCTGAAAAAAATGATTTCATAATCAAGTAGTATATGTGCAGAATATGATACTTTCAGGAGTAATGGGAGACAAGAAAAGGACACTGACAGAGGGGAGAGAAAGGCTGGATCGCCTGTGTGACTTAATGAAGGTTCAAAGGAAATGACAGAGGAAGACAGTGAACATTCACCACAGAACAAGAGAGTCTTTAGCAACAGACTGCACATGAAGAACGAAGAACAGAGAGACAGAGACAGTGACCCCAAGGCTTGCAGTTTGGGGGGAAAACAGCAAACTGGTTTCAGATCCCTGGGAGCACACAAACAAGAGGTGAGGCAACCTAGTATGTGCTGTATTGCAGAGTCAGCCTTGTGCTAAAGATTAATAGCCGGTCTTAAAGGGGATGAAAGATCAGCAGTGGGTTGCATTGCACCAAACACCTCACTGGCAGCAGCCTGCAATTGCAGGGCAGTTAACGCCCGTGTCCCACCATTTCTCTGCAGAATAGGCACCATTGGATCATGTAACAGTCAATAGAGCATCTCAATAAAGTAAATATATCCTTTGAAGATGTCTATGTGACTGGCTAGTGTTTCTGGGACTTCCTAAATAAAAATACCCATTTCATCTTACACTGAGAAGCAGCAGTGACGTCCAGGAAATTTGAGTTCTGGTTAGATACTAACTTCTAAACTCCTCACTGTGGGAAGACAGAAAACATGCATAAACAAGGGTAGTGATTGACACTTAGCAGAGCCCCAATAAAATGTTTATGAGAAGGCTGGCAATTTAGGTATAATCAGACTTTGCACAAAAGGTGTTGGAGACCTAATAGGAGCTCTATAAATGCCCTAAACTTACTTGAGTGACATTCTATGGGCATGAGTATCTCATTTCTGCAGTTCAATAACAAGTCTCCTTGAAGACTGAGGTCCTGTGTTAGATACCTTTCTACTCCTCATTGCACCTGGCATAACACCTTGCATATAATATAAGCTCAATAAATATCTGGTGATTAATTGCCTCACAGGTAGCATCTGTGGCTGAAACCTATCCCACACTAAATTGGCAAATGCAATCTTCAGAATTTAGGTAAACTGGTCAGTCCCAGAAATGTCTTCACCACCAATAAACAGCAACATTGTTTCTGAATAACTGAGTAGAAGATAATATATTGTTAAGTGTCATAATCCACACATACAGTTATACAGTTTAAACTGAAACAGCCTACACCGATCCCTACACACACTTATCCCTACGCAAAGGGGTGAGCACATATATACATGCACTAAGAAGGTAGTGAAAATAAATAGCTGATGAAGTTGTTTGCATATACTGTATAGAGACAGACATGAATTGACAGAGCAATAGTCTCACAAAGAGTTGTTAATATGTAAGATAGAAAGATACCAGGAATGGCCAACCTAGTGTTTTGAAACTGCATTTTCTTTGCTTTCTGCTTTTAAATTACACACTGCAAAGTCACTGAGGAGAAAGCTTTAAGAAAACTTTCATTTGCTATGGTACAGCTCGCCGGTCTTTCTTTGCCTAAAAAAATAAATAAATAAACCCCTGGAAACGTTTCTTTCTTCTCATAGACATTAATAATGATAGCTTGAACTGTAAAGATTTGGTTTTACTGAAGGTAATGGAGTAATGTTTATTTCCATTAGACTAGGCCTATAAAATCCTCTTTTTATAACCATGAGCCTACAATTTCAAAACAGCAAAGCTTGACATTTTGGTCTCTGACAGGCAACACTTAATATTGGGATATTTTAAAAATCTATATGAAAAAAGCTCTTAATACAAGATAGGCCGAACATTTTCCCCGCAAATGGTTTGTTTTAGCTATCTCTCTTCCTCCCTGATGGACGAGGAAAATCAGACAGCTTATTGGCTTAGTTTGTTAGGCCAGGTTAAAGGGATGCAATGCCGAAAGACTCTTAGAGGAGCTTACCCTTGGACTAAAAATAGCAGGCACTAGAGAATTATCTTAAATATGACCAAACTTGTTCTGTACTGTGAATGCAGATAACTGTAATATGTTTCCATTTTGGGTCATTTCAGAGCTTTTTTTTTTTTTAGTTTGGCTTGCTGTAGCTGACTATTTAATTCATTTCTGATTCTATTTGTCACATTTGCTCTCAGAGATACTGCCCGGGGTTGGGGGGGCGGTGCTTGACTGAGGAATTCTTCTTATTTAGTGGTGCTGCTTTTGTTAAAATCTAATGAACCACTGGACCAATGAGTGCAATGTGGACAGGGATTGTTAGAAAGCAAATTCAATTTTAAATGTTACTAAAAACCTATATGTGTATAATTTTTCTTATCTTCTTCCCAAGAGGTGGGAAATGCAGCTTACTACATTTTATAAACAAATAAGAGGCTGTTTAACTTCTGATGTGTTGAAGACACGAATAAATAATCTACCAACAATTATTAATTTTCCTCTCTTTTCAGCCTTTTAGCAGACATTTTTACTCCTCTGTTTGTGTCTTCGTGGTATTGCATTCCTAACTTCACTATAGAATTCATCCTCTTATCTTATAATCAGTTATTTAAGTCTGTCTTTTTCACTAGACAACAAACTCTTGAAGGGAAAAAATCCTATGCCATGTACATTATGTACATAATACATCTTTGCCCTATGAACACCTAAAATGAGTGCCTAGTATGTAGTTGTTACTCTTTAAATAGTTGATAAATAGGTCAATTTAAGAATGAATAACATCAGTTTTTGTATTACAGCATGTTGCATAAGAACACGCTGAATTTTAACATACAAGTCAGACTTAAATCCCGGACTAGATATAGACTATTCCCGTCTAACACACATAGCTCACCCAAGACCCCTTATAACATGGCAAAGAAGATCATTGTACTATAGAAGCCAAGAAAAGACTGGAAATTAAGGTGAGTGATATCCTCTTTGCTATTTTTGTACCCAGGTTCCTATGATCACAAGCTATACATGAAAGCAATCATTCACAAATTCTGAAAGGCCCAAATACCTTGAGAAATTAACCATCCTTTGCCAACCCAAAATTTCTTTCTAGCCCCTGTGCTTAGTTCTTCCAAGAAATAAGGTAACTGCCATACAACTATGGTACAGTAAACTTGTGCAATCATGCAAACACTTTTCCACAAGCAGTACATTCTTTTCATTGCAATTGTAAACAAGGACGCTACAACAGCAATGACAAAAATACTTGCAAAAATTTGAAGTCTGAATCCAATGAGAGGGTCAAAACAGGCCAGAAAATATGAGACACAGTGTTGGGAACAGTATGTTGGGAATCTGTGGCCATGCAGTTTTATGAGTTTCCAGGATACAGCTGATTCCATGAACACAGGCAGAATTACTCTAATGCTCTAGAACTTCAGAAAGGTATCTATTCCTCAGCTGTTCATCGAGTGTGAGAAATGTTCCCTCTTCTGAAACAAAGAGGAGTGAATGCTCTACACCCTAAGTAGGCATATAGCCATGCCTTTAGGTGCCAACACACATTGGCTTAACACAGCCACGTGTCTCCTAACTGCCGTGAAAACCACCCATATATCTTAATCTGAGCAGCTAGTCTTGTCAGTGAGTTAGAGGGTAAGTTCACACTCTGGCAGGCACACAACATACTGTTGTTACTATTGGCTCAGTTTACAAACCATCTCTTGGAGAATATGTTCTCAGATCTTTGATATGTCTTATTTTTAGCATGATTGGTCTAAATGGCTGGGAAGGTCATTTTATTCTCTCTTTTCATCTCTCTCTGAATTTGGTAGAATCACTGTAAATATATCCTTTCAGACACTAGAAAGAGTTTTAATGTGTATAGCTTTGGGTTAGGCAGTGAGGAGGTAAAAGGCCCATACTTTCCTCCATGTAGTTTATAATATAGCTTGAGAGATACAGTCAAAGAGCTGTCCCCTATCCAGCTGTGCCACAATTCAAAGGGCTTAACAAAAGAAAAAGATGCTTTTTTGCATATATGACCACAAAAATTCACTTTGTGCCAGAGAGGGCCACAAATACCTTCCTAAATTTAGGGACTTAATAGTTTATCCTGTGCCTGGTAAAGGCTCCATCTAAACACAGACCAAAACAACCAGTCTTTAAAATAGCACATTGTTACAACACCGTTTATGGAAATGGTATCTACGGAAAATTTCCTTTGGATTCTCATTCCTTCAGATTTATGTCCAATGGCCCTCAAAGGAAGACAGATTTAATTTCTGATAACCCTTGACTACACACCTGACTCTACCCCTGCCTCTGCAGTTAATTTGCGTAGATATTCTCCTTTCCACTGCTTGACTTCATGGAGGGCACGGAGATGGCGGGGTGGCCAGCTTTGCACACAGCCTGAAATCAGCTTTGATGCCACTGGATGAAAGGTCAGGTGAAAAGGCTCACCACCGGCACAATTAATCTGGTCACTCAGGGACCATCCAGTGGTTCAAGAATAGCATACAGGTGAGTGATAGACAGGGGTCATGGCTGCTTGGCTGTATCGGGGGTTATTATGACAGCCATAAAGAGAAAGGAAGAAATTGAACAAGGGGAAGAATTACTCCTGAAAGAGACATGAAGAAAGACACAAATGTCTTCATACAGAGGATAAGCATGAGAGAAAGTACCAGGAGAACTTGACTGCTTATAGTGGTCAAGGAGGACAGCCTCCTTTGAAATAGCCAAAATTTGAATATTAATGGAGGGTCATGGCCTAACCAAGCCTCTGAGTCTACACAGAGAAACTCAAGCTGTCCATTCTCAGGTGAAAGGTGTCAGAGTTAGTCTAAGAGAGTTTGGATGAAGAAGGCACAGCTAGAGCATTTCCTGGGTTTCTAGAGAGCTGTTAGATTTAGTGAACTCAGCACTGTACATTATTTGAAATTCCTTACCAAAACGAAGTAGCACATTTTAATAATTGTTTTGAAAGTCCTAAGGTTGTTGATTTATTTAAAGGATCTCTAAGCAAAATGGAAGAAAAGGAGAGATTACTTTCAGTACCAATATTATAATTTATAACAGTATGCTTGAAAAGAATATTTCCAAGTGAACTGTGTATTGTTGGAGCAGATTTATTTGGGGGCTAGGTAAGATAAAGAAGGAAAGCAATGAAGGAAACATGTAAAGGCAATTTCATTCTTAAGTCATGTGTGGAATCACTTACTTAGTGATAACTCTGTTTAGCTATATTTGTCTTGACCAAAGTTCCTGTAGCCATAGAGCTTTATTATGGACAGGAAAAAAAAATCAGTGGTCTCTTTATTCGAGGGAATTTAAAGTTGCATTTTTTTAAAGGAGGGACGAATTCTAACAGACCATAAAATGAAGTTCAACATTTCATGGAGCATTTTCTTACTTGGTACTATTCCTAGGAAAGACAGGGCGATATCAAGACTCCTTGAAATTCTTCTGGATCTAAAACTAAATGTGTGTGTGTGTGTTTATATATGTCTCATTTATTTCTCGCAACATCAGGCATTAATTCACATCGGCATGTGTGCAGATAAATCAAAGAAGCTGACTTAAGCACCAAACTTTTTATTAAAGCATTTTAGAGGAAAGATTTCAAATTCATTTACATGTTTTCCCCATCTTACAGATTATGAGGATTGATTTTTGTAGCACTGTATGATATTGCAAAATGACTAGAGGGAGCTATTGAAAATATAGGGTTTTTGCCCTCAGACTAAATGTTTCCAAACAGTCAAATCGTTCAGCATCTGTTTACTTGTTGTAGTTTTTAGTCTCATCTCTTTTGGTCAGTTGTCACTTCTTACAGTGATTGCCTTACCTTTACTATCTCATTAATTTTCTAAATCATTTCTTCTATGTCCTAGGTGTTCAGAGAACTGGTAACTAGACTCATTTAAATCAAAAGTAAAACAAAAGGAAGCAAGTTTCAGCAAGGGCAGAAGAAGCTTATCTAGGAATAAAATGTGTTACGTTTGAGGGAATTTTTCTGAATCTAGTTTGACTTCTCAGAGACTGTTTTACAAACAGTGTTTGTGGTTCTCAGCTATGTTTCAGACAATTAATAATGAGGTATTCGAGCATGAATTGTAAAAATAGCCATTATGATTAAGTCAAAAAAGCATCCTATCTATAAAACAAACATCTTCTCTTTCAGCTATAAAACACGTAGCAGGACATAAAAATAAACCAGTAATTACCTAAAGGAAAAAGTAGAATATGTGTTTTGTTTTGTTTTGTTTTTTCCTACAACACAAAAGCGGCAGGGAGGTCACCCAGTCCTGTTGAAGGGTATCATCCCTTTTGCTGACTCAGAGAAGATACGCATTTGCCATTGAAAGACAAATTAAACAGGGCATGGCTTGCATTGTGTGAATACCCAGACTCAGTTATCTGCCAAGACCAGGCAACATTTAGTTACCTCCAAACGCATCTAAACACCAAACATTTGTTGGCTCTGTGTGGACAGAATGTCTTTGTCAAATTTTCAGTTTGAGCAAATATTGCAAAGCAGTCCAGACTAGATTTGTCCCAGGAGAAATTGACACAAATTCCTTCAGGACAGGGGCAGCCACCTCAGCTACATTACTGGGATTGCCGGGTGATAGGATTAAAGGAGCTAGACAGTGGCATTGTGACCTAACGTAACTCTCAAATCTGCTGCACACAGAGCCCTGGAATTGGGGACCAGCAGGAGGAGGAAGTCACTTATCTAGCAGCACTGCTGTGTTCAAATTTTCAGGCATTTACCCAGACTCCTCTCCAGTGGGAATAGGAGGTGAGCCTGCCCATCAGACAGCACTACCTAAAAGAGAAACGCAGGCTGAGATACGCAGTTCAGAGGAGAGAGCAGGGTGTCCCTGCTAAGTATGGGCTGGCAAGACACAAGAGGATTCTGACATGAGAACATATCTGGACAGAATCTGAGTTGGCGAGGATTCCTGGATACCCAGGAGAACTATGTCTGGAATATAGAAGCTCCAACATCTGAAGAAGTGAGATGGCACCTAGGGGAGCTAATGTCCTTAGGCCAAGAACCTACGTAAAAACCAAGGGCATTCCTATAAAAGAGGCACTTTTTCCCCTGTATAAGAACCATTTAAAAGTAGAAATACACTTCTTAGTAAGGACTGAGGAGAAGAGGATTTCAGCTGGAGTATTATTAAAAATCGAAAAGAGATCTGAGAGAGTGAGGTTTGGCAGGGGTGTCATGCTTTGTCCCTCCCGAGAGAGGAGGAAAGGGATGAGTAGTATTCTTCCAGTACATGCCCCTTCTGAGGGGGCAGGACATCTACCAGATAGCAATACTCTGTGGAACAAGGGAGTAGTACTTAGAGATGAAGGCTCCAGAAAAGGAAAAAGTCACATGCACAGATGTCTCCAATAGGTAAAAAGCATATCAGCCCTTCCAGCTGCACTGAAACATCATTCTCAAAGAGAAAGGTCAACAGGCCTAAAATGGTACAAAATAGTTCTCATCCACAGAAGCCTGCACACATCGCACGGCATTCTGGTCAGGTCAGACTTGCACACTGGTTAGACAACTTTCTGCAGACAGCCTTGCCCTCTTTCTGTCAGGTAGCTTCTTCTTGTCCCCCCTCCTCGCAATTCCAATCAGCAAAAGGTTGTTTTAATATACTATGTATGGGACATGGTAAACCCAAGGCCTTTCATTTTCAAATATTCTGCCCCACTGTTCTACCTTTGTTGGACCTTATGCCTGGGTTTGTGGTTTGGGATAGAAAGTCCCTTTGGGGGGATGAAATGCTTTCTAGCAGAATTCCACTCCAAGGTGAAGGCATTTCTGAAGATGGTAAGGGCAAGAAGGGCAGAGCATATCTGTTAGTGATGACTAGGATGGCAGGCAGGTGGAGAAAGTCCCCGCTTCCTCACCTGAGACAGCTTATCCCGCTTGATTTTAAAGGCCTACCGTCAACAGGAACTATGAGTTTAGGGAGCCAGGGGCTATGTGGACTCTGAACTCCTTTACCCCCTCACAGTGGCAAGAAGCTAAATGTGCTAGCGGTTGACAATTATTTTTTGATGAATGTGTAAATAAATCAGTGAGAGAAGATGAACTTTAAAAATCCACACTCCTGAAGAAATATGAAAACATACAAAAGTTGGAAACCAGAAGTCTGGCCAGTGAATTGCTTCTCATATGAGAAAATGTGACCACCTATACCCCAAGGGATGTGGGATAAAAAGAGCAGTTAGTAATTCTCAATACTATCTGCATAGTGCTTTAGAATATCCAAAGCACTGACTTGAGGTGTTGAACTTAGCAACTTAACTGGGTAATTCAAAATGACTGTAGCATTGATATAGACTTCAATGCTTTCTTGTCTTCAGGCCATTGGAAGAAAAATGGGGAGAGTTGAACACATCGAAGGATTTTTCAAAAGCTAAAAGAGACTTGCATCATTTTCTACTTATGCCTCTGATGCCAAAATATTAACCACTGTGGAAACCGGTCACTGAGATTCTCCCTAGCAACTGGCGGGCATATTTCATTTATCCTTTCTTCTTTCAGCAAGTTGCAAGTTTGCAAATATACATATATATATATATATATATATATATATATATATACACACACACATATACATATATGTATATATATACATACATATACACACACGTGTGTATTTTTAAATATTTAAATATTCAATTTTCTATATTAACTTTACAAATTATATATAAATTTTAATTTACATGTTAAAATGTAATATTTACCATATAATAAATTCTGTAATTTATTATACAATATGTCATATAATATATAAATGTACATATTAAATATATAATTTATTATCTATTAAATATTATATATTTGTATATTGTATATTTTTTCCTGCATCTCTCTAAATTCTCTATATCAGTAAAGTTTGAATGAAATGTCCAGCTTTCACAATTTCCTAATGCTCTGATAACAAATTAAGACTTTACAGAGGTGCAAAGGCAATGAGGAAGCTCGCCAGAATAAAGAGAATTTCATGACAACTAGCACTGATTTGCGCTACAAGAATAGATTTTTTAAAAACCCCAAAAAATGTTTTAAAGGAAAACAAAAAAAAGCTACTCACACATGCACAACCCCAAAAAAGTGTCCCAGCACTGGTTGGAAGTGATACCATTGGATGACAGAAGAAACAGACCAGATTAGCCAATTAGCATTCACCCAAGAAAAGCTAGTGCTTCGGAGGGAGGGAAGAAAAGGAACTCATCAACAGTAATATCAACTTTACAATAGCCCTGACTGTTTATCTCTCCGAAGGAAGTGCTACCTCCCTACTTTTTTGTGACCCTCTAGACAATTCTGGGGGAAAAAATGTTAGTTCAACATTATCGCAAGCCAGAATATGACTCTATTTATGTGACAAGTTGACAACATACAATTTCATGCTTGTTGAACTGATCGGTGTTATATATTCACTGTGAATATTATGAAGCCTCACCATTATAAATATGAAACAGTATACACTTATTCAAAATAACTCCAGCAGTGGCAATTTATAGCTTGGTTGTTTGTGTTCTTATGAAGTCCAAATGCCACCTTAAGAAGCTGCAGCTCTCAGAAACAGATGTGCAGTGTGACTGCGACCAAAATGGATTGACGATGACCTATGTGAAAGCAAGCTATTACATTCTGGTCTGCATGGCAGCTGACACTGGTTTGTATTTAGATATGTGACTCTTGGGAACACTGTGTCCTTAAAGCTCTGTTTAAACATGGGCCAAGACATTTGTCTACTGGACTAATTATTTTACCACCCTTCTATGGCAAGGATCACTATTTTCTTTTCTTTAAAAAAACTGTGAGCACATACATACACAAGCACACATTCTCACTATGCTTCATAAAGTTACAGCAAGGACTTTAAACCTTGGTCGTGTCAGGTGAATGTTGGCAAGATTTCCGGAATGCCTGCATAACAGGATTGTACCACTTTCTTGATCAGGTGCCTGGGAACGGGACAAGGCCGCAAACCATCAAATCATAAGCTGTCACAGCAACTGTTTTCAGTCAGGATTTTTCCTCTTCTTTCCTACTCCCTCCCTTTCTTTCTCTTAGCACGCTTCAACCCATTTGCAAGTATTCACTTCCACAAGGACAAATTTGGCATAGTGAAGAACAACACAATTTATCCAAATGTGGAAGGAAATGAAGGAACCAGGCACCTTGCTAAAGCTAGATATCAAAAATTTGCATAAGTAGTTTCCCAACAACAGAGGTGCCATTAAGAACAAAATAAATTGCTTGTATTGTATGCAAGGACACAAACCTTGACCAACTTTGTGGTTGCTTCCCTGCTTGTACCTTTCTTAAGCACACCCAGATATTCCTGCTAAGAAGCTCGAGTTAGCAGCCCTCAGTAGGTAGACCTAAAAAAGGTCATTGCTTGTAGGCTTAGAAGTTTGTACCATCTTTATTTGACAGTTAAGAAGCATGAATCCCAAACATTTGAAATATGAACTTGCTTTTTCCTGGAATTTTATAGTAACTCTTTTGTTTCTTTTTTGTTTGTCAGTCAGCTTTAATGTGAGGTGATACCTAACTCATGTTTTGATGCCTACCAAAAGAGTCAGTGACTGGAATCCTGGATCTCTCTTAAAACATTTTAACCATAGTTTTTTGGAACTTTCCCATTCCAACAAAGTTTACTATCCCAAATCTGCATCTCTTTCTACTTTTCCTGTTGGGCTAAAGTGAAGGTGTTGTCGATCTGTCTAGTAAATCCAACCCACAAGATAACATAATCACATACATTCATTTCTCGGGGACCTTGGCGGCTCTTATCTCCTTGCTTTTATGATCTCTTATGAACAGCCAGGAATAGCAATTTGCAGCCTGTTTGTAAAGCCATCTTAGTCTGAACCTAGCCGCCTCCTCTTTTATCACACAGCGATATTTTGCAACTAAATCCCATTCGCCACAGCAAAATTTGCTCTGAGGCTCCATTTTAGAATAATGTAAGTATTCTCTGCGTGTATGGGACATATCAAACATGCATTGGAGGGCAATTATCATTTCAATGAACTATTTATTAATAGAAGATGTTTTGTGTGCTTTGCTTAGATTTATTGATATTCTACCCACTGTACATTGTAGCCTGGAGCTATTTAGTTCATGTTCATCAGCATCTCCGGCAGGCAGTTCTGCTGTTCACATAGTTCTGGTTCTTCTGTGTGCTTTGCTCAACTTTATTTTACCATTATGTCACCTAGAACATTAAATACAATGCTCAAGTTCCATGTGTTAAATCACAATTGTTTCCTATTAAATGTTCCAAGCTACCCATTTTTATTAAGTTACTTTATTAAATCCTTAATAACACAGATAGAATAGTTAGTTAATTTGTGTGTTGTGCCATGGATGTTAATTTGTAAACATAATAACATACTGCAATCATTTGCATAATAGCATTTTAATCTTTTTAGTAAAAGCTGTAATTCCCTACAAAGTACACTGCAGTAGAAACTAAGTGACTATTGGTAATAATACAAAAGGCCTTAAAATTCTGATCCTATTATAGTGTTGGAACATACCCAAACTGCTTCCATAATCTCTGAAATGTTACTGTTCTCTGATTTAGGTGTCTGTGTCAAGAATAAAAATGAAGTATAACTGGTAGCAGTAGACTATTTCCTAAATGTAATTTAGTATTCACTAAGCACCAGCACTTTGCAAATAGCTCTGAGGCTTTCCTTCAAAGTTCAGAGCTCCAGCTATGCATATTGTGTGAGGAACACCACGGAACTCACTCTAAAATCTGTGCTGAAGAGAGGGCTCTGATAAATCATGCTGATTTGGCATAGGGAAGGGCACCGGCCACCAGGGATTTGGCTACTGAGTCTCCTCCCTCCTTTCTGCCCTACCAGCCTGATTGCAGCTCCTTGAACTGACTGCCTTTGAGTAGAAGTTCAGGAGAGAATGAAAAAGTGGCGGAGTGAATGCTTAAAGAAGCTACTTTAAAAAGTCTATAGGGGACCTGGCTCAGCCTGGAATCCCGTGCTTTGGGAGGCCGAGGTGAGTGAATTGCCTGAGCCCACGGGTTCGAGACCCACCTGGCCCACTTGGTGAGACCTCATCTCTACAATATATCAAAAAAATTAACCGGGCATGGTAGCGTGCGACTGTAGTTCCAGCTACTTGGAAGGCTGAGGCGGAAGGATCGTCGGAGCCCAGCAGGTCGAGGCTGTGGTGGCCGGGAGCGGCCATTGCACTCCAGTCTGGGCGACAGAGTGAGACTCCAACTCAAAAAAAAAAAAAGCTCTATAGAGGGTGCACTCTCTAGAGCTCATTAATAACAATGACGCCGGGCTCGGTGGCTCAGTCCGTAATCCCGCGCCTTTGGGAGGCTGAGGTGAGTGGATTGTCTGAGCCCACGGGTTCGAGACCCGACTGGGCAGCGAGACTTCATCTCGACAATAAATCAAAAATTAGCTGGGCGTGGTAACGCGTGCCTGTAAGCTACTCAAAAGGCTGAGGCAGAAGGATCGCCGGAGCCCAGCAGGTCGAGACTGAGGTGGCCGGGAGCAGCCACTGCACTCCAGTCTGGGCGACAGAGTGAGACTCCAACTCAAAAAAAAAAAAAAAAAAAAAAAAAAACAATGACAAGACTTGTCTCCCTCTCAAAAAATATATATATTATATATATATAATATATATGTAAAAAGAAGAAGAAGAAAGAAAGAGAAAAAGGAAGGTAGTTGTTTAAAAGTCAAGACAAGTCATTTTATGCAAGACCTGGTAATTCATTAATCCACTTGGCTGAAAACTTTGAATGAATAACTTGCAGTAGTAATGGAGATGGGCAAAACTACAAAATATTAGTGTTTAGAATCTGAAACTGTGCAAATTACTCTATCATTTTAGGAAAGAAAAGACTCAAAACTATCTCCTATCATCATTTTAGGACTAATGGCTTAATGGATAAGAAGTCATTTCTCTTTTTAAAAATGTGGCCCTTGCCAAGAATAAGAGTGTGCATTCCATTGTGGGCCTCTCTCCCCTTTTCTCTGCTCTCATTCTTGCTACTTGTAAGTCAGCATCTTTCGCAGCCTACAGTAAAATATGGTATCCTGCTTTGCTTTCAAACTGTACCTCAGAGTGCCCAGTCTTAAAAGTAACCTGAGAGGTTAAGAAGAAGAAGAAAAAATAGCCCTTACGAAATTGTTTTACATCACAGGCAATTCATTTTATAAAACCCACAATAAAATTTTTCATTGCTAAAAGAATAGGCACATAATTATAGAGACAAATTAACCTTGTTAAAAATGTGAAGTCTGGGATAGGGAATAGTGGAGGAACAATTTAGCTGTCTGTTTAACAATGTGGGATTTAATGTTCATCTTTTTATCTGCTTCGTGTGTTGATTTCATCCAGAGGTGAGCCATCTGCTGGGCTGTGCTTTCAAGGCATGGCATATAAGATAGGGGAACAAGGACAAATAAACATGGCCTGTGTATACAGTTACTATACTGGCACACACACACTTGCTATACAAATAGACGATTTGTCCAATGCAGTATGCTGAACCTTGATTACTTTAACCTAGACGGTTACCTTTGAACTAAATCTAAGAACCAACGAGCCACTATTTTCTGATTCTACTCCAAGATTTCCTCCTGTTGAATTTGAGTTTCCACTTTTTTGGCCCCAAAGATATCCAGGAAGAGTAATTTTTATTAAAATGAACCTCTTGAGACTCTAGGAGATTGGAAAAGCCTAAGACAAGCCCATAAAAAGGCTCATCTTACTTCTTGGAGAGCTCAGAGTAGCTGACATGAAATCATTGGTC
The DNA here is from genome assembly GCF_000164805.1 of Carlito syrichta. Taxonomy (NCBI): domain Eukaryota; kingdom Metazoa; phylum Chordata; class Mammalia; order Primates; family Tarsiidae; genus Carlito; species Carlito syrichta. The sequence continues at coordinate 395,344 of NW_007232940.1, read as the reverse complement.
TCCTCCCCACAAAACACAAAATAGTACTTTCTAAAATCATTGTGCCTAATGAAACACAGAGATTCACACTTTCCAAGCTGCAAATGGCTAAGAACTGGATCAAATGCATGAAGAACAGCAGCCAGTCTCATTTCTCATAGCCACAACTTCCATTAACAAAAGGCACCACCAGGAAAGTTAGTGCCAGTGAAAGGTGGTCATGGAACCTGCATCCTGTGACTTGCTGTTGGGTAGATGCCAGTAGACACAGCCCTGTGGGTCAGAACTCTTGAGCCATATTTTCCAGTGGTCAGCATAATGGCAAGAGGAAAACCGGGTGATAAACCAGATGTTCTTAAGATAAGCCAGATGTTATCAAGCCCAGAAGTCTAAAACAGTGTTTAAATGAGGTGCATAGGTGAACACACACACACATGCACACACACCCACACACTCACACCACACGTACACAAACAACACTATTTAGTCTCCCTGCAAGGTAAGCCGACAGTAAGCTGAAAATAAAGCAGCACACAGACTGGGTCAGATTGTTGCTTCCTGATTTGTGACTCTCCAAGATGAACATCTAACTGATTTATATCCAGAATTTGGAATTTTGTGGTAGACTACAAATGCAAAGATAAGTACAACATAAATTTTTAAAATACTCCATAAGTCTCCATGAGTTTCAACATTCTTCAATGTTCTTGTGTTACAGCCAATTATCTCCCCACTTAAATGGCTATTATTTTCTTACTTGAAGACTGTGTTCTCCGTGTAAGTGTCATTACCAAGTGTGGCAAAAATCTGGCTGTGAGCTGTAAATTTAATTTAAATGACAAACATTTATTGATTGCAAATTGGAAATTCCAGAAATCTTTAAAAAGTGATTATTGTAAATTAATTCAGTCTTCCCACATAACAAAGAAGAATTTATTCTCCCAATGATTAAATTAAGGTGAGGTTGTTTTCACACACGTTGTGTGTGTGTGTGTCTGTTTACTTTGTTACAATTCCAAGAGGTTTGCCATTCACAGAAAAATCTATCTGACCACAGGCACAGTCAGAAGCAGGAATTCATTATCATGGAAGGCTGCAGAATTTTCTCTGAGGAGTCAAGTGAGAAAAACCAGACACCACGTAAATGTGTGGATTGGGTTAAATATGTTCTGTCCCTCAGGCAGTTGGGAGATTGAGAGCCCCTTTTGAAAATGACTCACAGGTCTAAGGAAGTATTTGGGCACCTAAAGAGGAACAGAAACTTAACCAGGAACAATATCCCTGAAGTTCTGATTCTCTTGGGAATATTTTTGAGTTAGCATTCCTTGCCACCTCCCTTTACAACCTAACTCATAGTTATCAGGGCTGATGGAATTTTCCTCCAAGGTGCTTTGACTCTGTTTGCTGGATGCCATCCCCTCTGCATCACCTTGTCCCTTCCCTGCACCTGTGTCACATTGGATTTGGAATGCAGCAGGGCCTGCTGTCTGGTTTTCCCTACTTCCTACTTGTCTAGACCTCTTACAACTGTCAGCATTATCACTCTTAAATACCACCTCCATTATGCTGTTCTCCTGCTTAAAAGTCTTCAGTGACACCCTAGTTTCTACCATGCAACTTCCAACTGGGTTCTCACGTCCCCACCATAATTTTGTACCTACCCTGCACTTCCAACTGGGTTCTCAAGGCCCATCATAATTTTGTTCCCACCCTATATCCATACTTACTCCCCTCCTCCTGTGTTCCCATTCATATACATTTTACTTTGAGTAAACCAAGCCCCTCACGTTCATACCCCCTGTATGAAAACATTTTGCTCTTACTCTCTTACCAGGCTTGGTGGGTTTATTCTTACTAATTTATTTCCTTAGCTAGGACTACTACACACACACACAAACACACACACACACACACACACACACACACACACACACACACACACACATTGTACTCACTTACAATGTTTTCCAATTACAAATGTATATGCAGATGTAAAGTTTTATGCATGCATGTACACATACATATACATGAATATATAGTCTTATATTGTATTCCAAATGCTAAAAATAAAAACATATGCAATATATTTTTATATATGTAAACACAGTCTTGCAAAGTTTGCTAATTGTTTCACATTCTTCATTTTGCTTTTCAGAGTTAATTTAAAGTTCTTTAGGAAACAGACCTTATTTTGTACTTGGTACCTACACAGCTCACATCATCATTAAACACGTGATGGTCAACTCATTCATCATGCCGCAAATATTTATTGAGTTCTTACTTTCTGCCGTTTTCTAAGAAAATGTCTAGAAAAATGTCAGTGAACAAGACAGACAGATTCTCTGCTCTCCAAATGCTCATGGTCGTTGAACTGTCAAGGTTTGTTATTTTAACTTTTTGATAGGTACATAATATATGCTCATTTCTGAAAATTTTAGAATATAGCTGAAAGCCAAATGAAGAAATGTTAAATCATCTATAGTCCCACCAGAATGATCAAGTAGTCTTGAAAGCTTCCACCATTTATTTCCTTGGTGGCATATAGCAGGATACCTTACAAACGGCTAACACAAAGCCACCACTCACCCTTTTTCTCCTACAAAAGTTCACAGTCTCAGACTTCCTGAGAGTTCCAGTAATTACCAAACATGAATGCTGGCTACAGCTGTGAGTCCTTCTCTCCCCATTAGCAAAGGCAGGCTTCAGAACGTATTATGAGTAATGACCTAGAGACAACTGCATTCTCACTTGCCACCGTTCTAACGAACCCCAAGTAGCTGCATTCAGAAGTAACCGACAAATGAATGAAAGATGCCCATTCAGTTGTACCATGGAGGCATTAAAGCAGGTGTTAAAATAAACCAGGGACAAGGTTGCCCACAGTGACCCAGAAAGGCCAATATGCTATTAAAACTAACCCCATGCCACCCATCTTTACACACCGCTGTGCTGTAAAAGTAGTCCTTTATTCTCTTCCTTCAAACAATGCACAAAGGCAACAGAGGGAAGGAAGTTATGTTGCAATATTCTGAAACATAAATCTTGCTACCAGCCGGTCCAGGGACAGCATCCTGTTTTCCTTACACATGGATCAGATTCACTGCAGGCTGCACCTCTGAGCCTTTTGCCGTTTTTAAAAGTAGCTTCTGAATCCTACCTGGTCACCAGCATTTACACATCCAAACACAGGTTGTATAAGCAGAGATCATTGTTTGTATGTTCAGTTACTTAACTATCATGTACGATAGCAGCTTGCCACACCTTTGCTCCCACTCAGAAGACCCTCTTTCCTAATTGTGATGTTCAACTTCATTCTTTTTTATTATTACTAAGTTTGTGAAGTTAAATAAAAATTAAACTTAGATTCAAACATACGGAAGAAACTAAAGGAAGAGATTTCTATATATTCCTAAAGTTTTAAGATTCTGTTACATTATTTTGTAGCCCTAAATCCCACTTTCTGCTTTGATCAGAATTCAGAAATCCCAGGGCCAATTCAGAAATCCCAGGGTCATCAACATGCTACTTGAGTCAGGGAAAAGTGTTTAACTACTGGGTGCCTGATTTTATTCTGGGAATCTGTGGCAGACGGTGCTTGTTATTGGCAGATCAGAGACAGCAGAGCCTGTGACTATTAGGCTTGCTCAAGTACAAGGCCTTCCCAAATGTGATGAGGCAGGGCTTTGTGAATTGCAAGAAGGTGAACGCAGGTGAAAAGTCCACTGTGAGAGGCCAGCCCTGGGAAAGGACTTCTGCAAAATGCTGCTTTGGTAGAAGCCACATAAAGCTGTGGCCATGCAAGGGTTATTTTGCTGCATACAGACCTTCGTTTCAAGGGAAGACCCAATTTTAGAATTTCCCGTATGCTCAAAACATACTTTTCTTTCCCATTATAGAAAAGATGTCTGAGTTTAACACTGAGGGCAAAGAGTAGAGGCGTCATCATGCTATGCAAATGCTCACAGAGCTGCTGCTGTTTGTAACAGGATTGCCACATAGGACCTTACCCTTTGCCTAGACAAAGAAGAATGAGTTTTGTGACATCAGAGAAAACTGTTATGGGGACTTATCTAAACAGTCACTTTTGCTCTCTGTCACTAAGAGAATGCCTGACATAGTAGTCCTGAGGCCCCAGGCATCTCAATAATGTTATATATCTTCTCATTCTGGTACCATACTATGTTTTCTCCTAGAAATCTGTTCATCTTTAGTGTTTTATAAAGAGAAATTTGTGCCTTAAAAATAAAAGACATTTTCCCAACTCAGCACTATTATTATTTGAGGCTTGTTCATCCTTTGTTGTGGGGAGCTGTCCTGTGGATTACGGGGTATTTAGCATTATCCCTAGTCTCCACTCAATAAATGCCTGTAGCATCACCTTGCCTCCCAGTTGTCACAATCCAACATGTCACCAGACATTGTCAAATGTCTCCTGAGAAGGAGGGGGAAAATTGCCTTCCGTTGAGAATCATTGGTTTAAAATGACCTAATGAGAGATTAAATGAAATGAACCTTTCTTTAGAATACTGAAAACAACTCTATTAGTGAGGAATGTTATAAAGGGAAACAAACGGGGTGTCATTGCACAGATGTGGCATCTATAGGTAGGTAATTTACTGGATGCTGAACCCAAGTCTCCCAAAGGTGCAAATGTGAAGTACCTCAAACAGGTACCACAACACAACATATGGGAACATGAAGGTCATGGAGAACGTTGTCATTTTGGAAACTAGTCACCAGGGTGGCATTGACAACTATGCTATCTTCTCCCACCTTTAAGTTATTGTCTAACCATCATCTACAACATGCATGGCATTTACTCAATGTGGAAAAGCCGATTTTTAGATAAGACATCTATAGAGATAGACATTTTTTAAAGTACTGTTTATTTAATGCAGCATGACTTTGAATGAGCCTGTAACCTGACAAGTGTACTGAGTGAGGAATGTTCAATTTACCAGTTCTAACCAGCCAAGTCCTCGCATGAACTTTCTAAGACCTAGCTGAGAAGCCTGGGAAAGTATAACTAACCACAAACCTTCAGTGTTTCCTCCACCTTGTTCCATCTCCCAAGTCCTAACTGTACTACCTTAAGCATTCTTCTAAGACCCACTTAATGCTCCAGAGGTATTACAAAATCTCAGTCATCAGCAGAACCCACAGCCGCCTCAGTGCACTAGCTACCCCTGCCTCCATATCAACCAACACTGAAAGGAAAGATTCTGTTCTATTTTTAAATATATGGAGCAAAGGAGCAGCTTGATACGTCTTTGTAAAGAATGGCTGTCACCCAGATTCATGGGTTCTCTATTTTTATCAATGACATAGACTTTGAAGTCTGATAAGTTTGTGGTTCAAATCCCAGGTCTTTATTTGTCAACTATATGATGTGGGAAAAATCACTTAACTTCTCTGAGACTCAATGGTCTGCCTATGTAAGACAGAAATGATAATAATAGTATCTAACAACAGGTTATTTGGAAGGATAAGAGAGATGACAGATAATGAACATGAGTATTTCAAAGTGTTGGCCATTATTACTGTTAGTGTTATTTTTATCAATATTATTGTATTCATCATTCACTCATGACTCAACAAATATCTATTCAGTACCTTTTATGTGCTGGGTGTTGTAAAACCTCAATTAATATTGTAAAATTTGTCTTCTGAATGACTCAGGATTTCAACCAAAAAAACATTAAAGGATAAGAAATATCTTTATTTAATGGATAAGAAAAGTCCAGCACATAGTAGGTGCTCAAAAAATGTTAGATGATGGTGCTGGTGCTGGTGCTGGTGCTTAGGCAGTTGAAGACTCATTTGTTTGGCAATCTTTATTCAATTGACTTGCCCAGTTCTTGCTAAATGCTTGTCCCTATAAGAATCATTTACTTTCAAGTAAATGAGTACTGATCTTGTGAGAAAGAATCCCTTTTCTAAAAGTACCACTTAAATAGTAGTAGATTAACGTAATAGACTAATAGTAAGAGTCTAGAGTCTGGGAAGCAATCCTTACTATTGAAAGGTAGATGAATTTTAACTAATGTATAGGTATATAATAGATTGGTTGTGGAAGTTTCCATTATATTAAAAAGAATTAGGGACATAACCTGGAAATATAACAATAATAATAATGATAATCAAAACAGCTCAACTACTTTGTAAAACAAAAGTAGACAACTAACCCCTTGGTTAAAAAGAAATTCCTTCTTATTTATTAATTTATATGAGGCACCACTTATTGCTCAGTCTCTTTCTGTGGGAAATAGACAGGAATAAACAGGTTTAGACTTTTGTTCTTCTTTGTCACTGATTCTTTCACAACCTCTTAGTATTTCAACACAGTTTAATGCACTCTGTTGTCAGGTCTTAGCCCCTTAAACCTAAAAAACAAAACAAAACAAAAAACACTTGTTTTCCAGACATTGTTTTTCCATAAAATAGTATGTGTCTAACCATGATGAAAAATCTTTGGATGACCCCAATGTAAGAAGCTATTACTCTTTCAAGCCTATTACCACATAAGCCTGGCCCAAGCCAAGATCAATGAGAAATTAATTTTTCTCTAAAAAGATGTCCTTACCTCAAATATGTTTGAAGGCTCATTGTTGTACTGATTGGATATTATTTCTGATTGGTCACTGCACCACTTGAGTCCACCCAGAAAGCTGTCTGTATCCAAGTCGTTCACATCTAGTTCAGAAAGATCAAGTTCAGGAAGATCTGGGCAAAGAGGCTGGTCTTCACCAACCAGAGCAGCACACTGCATGAGGTGGGGGGGGAAAAAAAAAGCTTTCATTAACTGCAGGAATTTATTAAACTGCAATAGCATGTGATAGGAATTAAGCCTGGTTAATTCAACGACACCACCAAAGCTGGGTCTCTGGGGCTTTAATCACCAGAAAATACATCCTAAATTCTTTACTCGCTGGGCTCCCAAAGGAAAATGTGCCTGATTTGTTCCATCCAAAATTCTACCTCCAGATCCATGGTCAGTACCATGCTTCCATGAAGCCTTCTCTGATTCCTCCAGTAAAAAATCAACTAGATTTGTTTGTACCTCTTTGATAGCACTTACCAAATTTCAAATTGTCTTATGGGTAACCATATGCAAAATTTTACTTTATTCTTAGAGTATGATCCTTTTGATGGAAAGATATAAGCTTGTTTTTTCCTTGGAATTGCCATTACACATAATAGACACTCAACAAACACTTGCTAAACGAAACATAGGACAAAGGAACTATTCTAGGAAAACTTTCTCCATTTATGCTCCTTTTAAGCATTATAATCCATATAATTCATTTAGCAACTAATGATGCAAAGCCCTGTGACTCATCTATGCTTCTCTTGAAATGATATTTAAATCACTTACTCTGACTTGACTCTTCATGAGTTTCTGGACTTAATCCTTAACAGAGCAAGTCCCTTGAGATGAAGGACAAAAATTCCTTTTTTTTCAATATGGTTCTCATATCTTTTACCATGTGTTACTTGCAAGCCATGTGCGTGTACCTGTATATGTGATTGGGATCACCTAGTATCAAGGAAAGAAAAATCACACTGGCACATCCCAGTTACATTTTGTTCATTATTTATACATGCCTAAACTATGTTCCAAGTGAATTCAAAATGACTTTTCATATAGAGTCTTTAAATGATTTCAAGGTGAGTGTGATGGCTCATATCTGTAATCCCAGCATTTTGGGAGGCTGAGGTGAAAGGATTGCTTAAGTCCAGGAGTTCAAGAGTAGTCTGAGCAACATGGTGAGACCTTGTCATACAGTAAATCCAAAAATAAGCTGGGCATGTTGGCATGTGTTTATAGTCCCAGCTACCCGGAAGGTCGAGGCAGAAGGATCCCCTCAACCCAGCAACTGGAGGCTGCAATAGCCATGATCATGCCACTGCACTCCAACCTTGGCAACAGAGTGAGACTCTGACTCAAAAAATTAATAATAATAACGATAAAATACAGTGATAAAATGATTTCAATATAGTGAGAAGTTTAAAATATTCTCTACTGTGGCTAGGCTACTTATTACCAGGTCTATTTTAGACAGCCATAGCCTTTCACCTCCTTGCATGGAGTAGACAGTTTTATTCTAACTTTTATTCTAACTGTGATTTTCAGAGGCAAGTGGACTCCCTTACTAACGAGATGGTCTCCTAAACTTGAATTGGCTACCTCACTGCTAATTCCAGACTGCATGCTGTAAAGGGCCCTACAGAAACTCCTAGTGTAGGATGGACTCTGGCCATGCCCAAGCAGTAAGGACTTGATCCACCTGTGAGCCAGGGTCTAAATCCAAGGCACACACTCTCACGCAGCACCCTCCTGGCCCTACCTTCCAAGGTCAGGAGAGATGCTGCAGAGTTGTTCATATCCAAGCAGCAGTTAGGCAGGAGGCTAAAGATCCTCCTTGACATTTAGATTTTGAGTGAAACAAGTTTTATGCAGATTTTCTTTCTCGAGCACCCCTGTTATCCCTGGCAGGGATCCCTGGCAGGCTACATTACACGGGTCATATGCAGCAGCGTGATCATAAGCAACACGCTGAGAAGTAGGTACTGGGTAATGGAGTCAGGAGTTGGTAAGAGGGGGAATGGGAAGGGCTTGCGAATCACTGCAGTGCTTCTCAAGACCACTGGGACCCCGGAAGTTCCCAAGCATCAGGCACGAAGAAAGATAGAAAAAGGGCCATCCTCTCCATTGAAACACTTTCCTTGTTGTTTTATTGGTCTTTTCTTTTTCTTTCATGAGTTAGTTAGCCCAAAGTTACAGACCAGTCTGCTTGACTAGATTTGTAAGTAAGTGGAGGCCGAGCTGAAGAGATCTTATTCTGGCACAACATTCGTGTTTTGCTGTGAGTGTAACACTTCCCAGGCTCCATTCTTGCACACACAACTTATCCTCCAAACACAAACACATAGTCTTAACCCTTCCTCAACACCAATTCCGAGACAAGGGGGAACTTTCTCAACGGTGCAAAATACATTAGGATTTATTTGGGGGATTGTTCTTAAAAGAAAGCATAAACAACACAAAACAACAACAAAAAATGAAAATAATCTAGAAAACATAGGCTCTCTACATCTGGCTTAAATTCCTGTTGTGGAACTTGGGAACCATACTCTGGAATGCTAAAGTGGCATATGGGTTTGTGGACAACTTCTTGCTGTCTCTCTTTAACTACCCTCTTTGGCATGATTTGTTCAAAACCCTTTAACCTTCCAGAAACATGTATTTTTAATTAACTTTTGAAAACCATTAAACAGAGCAGATCAACTCATACTTTACTATCCTATAAGGTACATATTACTTTCCTTTCCTTCCTTATTCTCTCTTTTTATGCTATAACTGAAAAAAGTGCAAGTGCTCTCAGCAATGTTGACATGCTAATAAAATCAGTACTTCTGAATGTGACATTATCCTGTTAATCTAAAACACATTAGTGGTAGCAAGTGTTCCTGTTATTAATTTATATTTGGCCTTTGGACGATGCCAGACTTAACAGTCCGAGCCCTGTAACTGTCCTCATCTGACATCCTGATATTTATTGCTTTCCTATACATCTGTAACAGGTGTGCTTTATTGCAATTACACAGACACATACTACTGCCTCTTTGCAACTATGACAACTATTTCACAACTGTAACCTTAATTTTATAATAAGATTTAAGAGGATAAAGCAATCACTAAACACAAAAGGCTAATTATTGTATGTTATTTCACCCCAACAGACTTTTCTCTTAGTTAAGGAGAGACAATAAATTAGCTTAACTGCACTGATGTAATGAATCATTATAATTAAGTATAATTCTCCATTAACCTTTTGGAGGTTTTTGTGCCATTGATGGTAAATTTTAAAGAGAGAGAGAAAGAAGGAGTGGACTTGGTCACATTAATTATATTAATGAAAAAAGAATCTTAGTTCTTAAAAAAATCAGTCAAGACAGGGAAAAGGGGGCGGAGAAGGGGATTGTAAAGAATGACAGTCTTAGTGGAGTGTATGTCATGTGAATTGTCTCTATCAATCTCAGTAACCTTATTGTACATCACCTTCATTAAACTGTGAAACATTGGGCACTCTGAGTAGCTATAGTGAGATAGGCCTTTATTAACCAACGTACTGCCCCGTCATTATGTGCAAAAGGGCATAATACATTTTAGGATGACAGCAAACATTAATGATTCAAAAAATGAAAACTGCCTATGCTACCTGCTGCTCAGAATATTTTAGGCTGGCGGAGGTGATTCCCAGAGCTGTTGCCACAGAGGCACAGCTTCTAGCAGCTAGCTGTCTACAGTGCAACACAGAAGTGACTGGCCAGCCTCAGCTGACCAGCGACTCAATCCATGGCTGGACAATTAGCCCAAGATCTCTTCTCCTTCAGGAAAAAACAAAAAAATCTAAAAGGCCACTCTTCCAAATGCTTCTGATGCTTATTTGAAACTGACTGCAGGAATTTCAGTGATTAAAGTAAATCTTCCTTATTTCCATATGATCTAGTTCCTCAATCAACTCCTAGCAGTATCAGGAATAATACATGATGGAAAAATGAAAGTATAGCAGCTGAGACCCACAGTGCCAGCCAGACAACCACCCACAAGACACTCTGGCTACTCAAAGACAATTAGGACTTTGAACCCACTTATAACCCTGAATCATAATAGCTACAGGACCTATGAATTATCCATATCTATTCCACCTAACCAAGAAATCACAACCAGATAAGTACACTTACAATCCACAAAAATACGATCTGCCAAGGCAAGGCAGGGTAAGCGGAGCCAACATTTGCAAACACAGCAAAGAGTTAAGATTCCAGGGCATGCCTCGCTAGATAGGAAAAATGCATTCGCGGATGGCCTTGGCCAAATTATTTTCACTTTAGATGTGTATCGCTACACCACATGGACATCTTATTTAATCAAATCACGTGTGGGCTTGATCCTCCCCCTTACCCTACGTGGCCCCAGCTACCCAGAGGAAGCACTCGCAGTCTTTTGCCAGATTCATTGTTAGCAGCTGGGATCCTCGGTGCAATTCAATTCGGGTCCATCTCACCAGAGTCCACAGAAAGTTTCGCTTGTTTCCCAAGTTGCTCAAACTTTCCTTCTGCTAACATTCCATTGTGCTGAATACAAACCCGCCAAGGTCCTCCGTCCCCCCACTAGACTCCAGAGATTACGAGGAAAGCGCTTGCGTTTTTTTTCCCCCCTGTATGAATTGTAGCCAGCAGAGACTGTGGAATTGATGTATTGCCGTCTATTTTTACACAAGCAGCCAGCGAGCAGCTCCACACACAGTCCTGCATAAACTCTATTCTCTCTCCCCGGCTTCAGGCAGCTCTCTGTGGTACAGGGAGATTTAACCATTGGTTTCCCTGCCACCAACGCAAATGGAAAACCTTGTACTGCAAGGCTTTTTTTTTTTTTTTAATTCACTGGCCAAATCTTTCAGCCACATATAGGAGTTCTAAAGGAAGCAGCATCGTTGTTTTGTGTTCTGTGAGAAAAGCAACCTAAAATAACCCAGCAGGATTATTTAGGATTTTGTAAGTTTTCTATCTGACGAACAGAGAGAGCGAGAGAAAAAAATCCTGACTAGAGTCAAAACGGACTATATTTGAACACATCCATTTTAATATTTTTATCTCCGTCTTATTATAAATAGAAATGGCATTTTTCCAACCAGGCCACTAAACACCACTGGAAAGACTTCAGCTTCTGATTCATATCAATATCTTAGAGCATAAATATTGCATATGAGTAGAAACAGAGCCAAAGGCACATGGAAAGAGTTTCTAACTGCAACAGATACTGATGACAGCAGCTAAGCTTTGATTTGCTCAAGGCATCTCAGAGCCACCTTAAAATAGCAAACTTATTGGAGTTAAGATAAGATTGAGATTCCCCTCTAAAAGCTCCCGCCTGGACTACTTTCCTGCTTCTTCACCTCGCCCAAGCCCATCCCCCGTTACGGGAATAATAGCATCTGAGGGAAGCGTCAGTCCTGGCTGCAGCGCAGAGACCGGCCCCAGCTCACCTCGATGTCACTCCATACAGACTCAGAGTCCTGGTTGCACATGTCCCACGCCATCCAGCTTCTGAATGACGCCAGTCAAGCTTTTTCAACTCCAATCCACAGTGACACAGAGCACACACTCATGCAGGCAACCAGCCCCTTACTGAGAGTGAACTGAAGGCACCTGTCTTACTACAGTCCCCAGTCACATGACAAAGCTATTAAAAAGTAGGCTGGGCTGTCACTCACCCAGCCTCCCTTCCCCTGTGCAGCTCGCTGCTCAAACTCGTGACGTCACTCAAAGGCAGCCCTCTGCCTCAGTGAAGTAACGCTTAAAAAAAAAAAAAAGAAAAAGCAAGCAAGAAAGGAAACACTTGGACTTTTGGAGGTTTCAAGCATCATGCTGTGATTAAAGCCAGCTTTGAATGCCACAGACTCTAAGCGAAGCCCTGTCCATATAATAACCAAAATCCCCTGCAATCTTTTTTTAATTTATTTTCCTTCCAAAACAAGCAAGTGGCAAAGCTCCCTGTATTATGACAGAGTAACTATATGCTTAGCTAGAATGTGTATTCCCTAAGAACTCTTTAATTCTAAGATCTCCAAGTGGACTCGAGCTCAGTTTGGGACTAAAACAAGAGCTTATCACATGATGCATTTTTGTGAGACATTTTCTAATTGGGGGAGTGTTTGAGATCGGCGAATGGGACTTTTGGGGCTTGTTTCATCAACAAAACAGCCTGTATTTGTTAAGGTATAAACAAACTCCTCCACTCAGAATTCAGCTGTCCCCGTGGCTGTAGGAATACTAGCTCCGAAGTGTTACTGCAGTTCGCTTTGCTCCAAATAAGGAGAACAAGCCACAAACCCCATCCTTTCAGCCTCCTTCTAATGATTTCCATTTCTCTCATAGGCTCCCAGAAAACAAGTGTTAGTAAATACAGTCGCTGCTGCTATGCCCAGATCAGCTTAGATTCCCAGCTGCTTTTTTTCTTACGTGTGGCACTTCCTCCCTAACTGCCTTAGGGTGCCTTTTTGAATAAACATTGGATTCCAACCCTAGCGCCCTGGGTTGTCCAGTTTGCATTTGAAATCAAGAATGTCCGTGAAGTGAGGGAAAAATACCAACACACTATTAGCAGGAGTCTCCATTTCCTGAGCTTCTCTTTTTATTTTTTATTTTTTCCAGCTTGTACCTTGAGACAATGAGGGCTAATGCAGGTGCAACTGTTTTATGATGACACTACATATTGAATACATAACAAACTCAAGGTACTAGATACAGCGAAAAAATACTTCCTGTAACATGACAGTGGTCTGACTTAACCCTTTCAAGTTACAGGGAGGTATACACATGTATATATCGTTGTGAATAAGCATGCTTTCATAAAATTATAAACACAATGTACTTTTAAAGTCAGATCAGTTATTTTACTGGGTAATAATTTATATGGAAAAAAAAATTACCCAGATATCTAAACGTAGTTTGTAAAGCACTATTAGGAAATTAAACTCCTATTCTACTGAAATTAATTAAATGTGTTTCTCATTCTCTATCTCCTTATAAAGAAAGAACATGATGATTTGCTGGAACACATATTTTAAATATTAAGTTGCTCAAATATCAAAGTGAAAGAAATACAAGACAAACACAAAACCCCATCAGACTGCTCCTTCTTTTAGAACCACCTATAAGAGATTTCTCTATTCTGATATCTGCAACAAGTTGCTAGTAAATTTCTGAATAATGTAATGAAATCGACAGTTTGCATTACTGGACATAAAAAGATGGCCAAAAGCTTTGACATTTTAAGTTAGCTGAATACATTTCACTGGCACATTTTCCCTCTTACAAACAGCAGAAAATTGCTGTAGTTTTAATTTTCTAAATCAAGAAAGAACAGGAAAATATAACCTTGGGATTTATACATGCAATTAGTGACATTACTCTACACTCCCCACAAAGAAACACTAATTTTCTTCCCAATTATATTCTGATTTAATGTAAAACTTCAGTAAATTATTAAAATTCGGGACAAAGGTCATTGGCTTTACCCTTAACACAGTCAACTGTGAAATAATATTGGTGACTTGGCAAAGAAGAGTCAATGTTTATTAATTATTATCAGGTGATGCCTGCATTGTGATATTCACTGATACTTTTATTTGTGTTCAACCAGTGCTAGATATCCATCATATTTTTTTTTTAAATTCTATTCACACCTTTAAGAGACTTTATTTACATTGGAACATGTTGTATTATTATTTTTGATATTTTAACCTGCTCACATTGTGTTGTTGGGGTTTTCTTTTCTTTTTTTTTTGCCACCTAATTCCACTTTTTAAAAAATCAAATCAGCATTTTCACTGAAAGCAGAGGGGATTTCAAATATGTTTCTATTCCCTTCCCTTTCATAAAGAGAGTAATTTAGAAGTAAAAATATTTAAGGGACTTATAAGCTACAGCCTATTGCAATTTTCTTCCTCAAATTTCTGCTATTGTAGAATAGTATTGGGTCAAAATTTAAATCAATTCTTGGGACAAATTAGAGACCTTTCACTTTTCAAAAAAACTCTTAAAATTACAACTGATGAAAGGGATATTTTAAGAGTCTTATAACTTGGTTAATTAACTCTTCAGATTAAAAATTCTCTTCTGTCCATTTTTTTTCTTTTCTTAGGAAAACTTAAATTGTTAGTTGCTCACCAAATCTTGGTCTTTTCTGGCTCCCTAGGCGGTTTCTATATTTAATTCTCTCTCTGTCTTGACTCTCTTTTCCTCTCTCTCCACAGCCCTCTTTTCACTCCTTCGTCAACTCTGCCTCCAAGATTTCCAAATGCTTGGTTTCAATCAACACAGATCTATTGAAACCTTACTTGTGTGCACAGCCATGTAGCACAAAGACTGCCAGGAAGGCATATGACACAGACACGAGGGAGCTTACGATTTTAGGGGGTGACAGGCCTTAAAAACGAAGAATAATTTGATACGAAAAAGCAATGTCATTTTGCTCAATACTAGATTCTTTTTCTACTCTTTAAAACACACCTGGTTTAGGTACAAGTTCCTTTCAATTGACCACTACAATTCACACCCACATCAAACCCATTTTATCTCAACAATAGAAAAAAGGTACTTATTAACATCTGTTGATTCCATCCTGATAGAGTTCTGCCCTCTGTAGTTCAGTTAACATTTTCCAAGGCCCCAGTATCAGTAGAGGCAGGAGAATCTATGCTTCAAGTTGGTTGGAAAAAAAAAAAGAAAGAAAAAAGAAATCCTCCAGAATAATTCAATTCTATAACAAAAACATTCAATGATGTGTATAACATTTAGGTTTAATTCCTGTCCCAAATTATAGACTTTTCCCATCCTCCATATTTCAGACAATGAACCACTTCTAAAAAATAAATACAATCAAATTCAAACCTCCAAACTTAAAACCTCAGACAATAGCAAAAACAATTGGTTTTGATGTCCACAACATATGTAGGTAAGTACAGAAGCAAATTCAGAAGCAAAGAACTATGAGTATAAATACCTTTGTCCATTTGTTGTTTATAAGATTACAATAAGCTATATAAGAACAAATTTATGCAGAAACTTTTCAAGGAGGAAATGTGGAAAGGAAAACAAATATAGCAGAGTGTGCATGGGCTAGACATTAAGATCAACTCTTGTCATGTCATATCTCAATTTAGTCCTAAAACTGCCTGACGAAGATTATTTGTGTGCCCATTTTACAACTGAGGAAAAAAAGACAGGGCAAGGGTTTAGACAACAGCTGAAAAGAGCATGCAGATCTCTGAAAGCCCTTCTAAGAAGAACTAGAGTTTCACACCTAGGGATAATAATCATCCTCGAATCAAAGGCACAGCAAAGACCCCTGCAGCAACCATATCCAAGAGAGTGTCTACATAACTGGAAACCAATATTCCTGGGAATGCTGCCTGACTAGAACATTCTTCCAGAAAGGAAAGAGGCCTGCCTAGAATTGCTAATATTTTCAAAGTGACTCATTGCTAACAGGCATTCAATTGCTTGCTTTAATTCCTCGAGGGACTAATTGATCCTGATACCCCACTTCAGTTTCTAAGCACATGCTTTAGGTCTCTGATTGGAAGCTGAGACTGTGTGAGGCACAAAGTGGGTAGGAGGATATAACAAAGACCTCTATTCTACACATACCCTAAAATTAAGTCTTATTTAACACAAAAATGCCATGATGTCCATGTGAACAAAGAAACTTTGACGAAACAACCAGAGAAAATCAGTAGACAGCTTTAATGCCTTCTAGAATTTTTTTTTTTTAATAAACAAGTTTTGATGTAAACAACCTCAGCAACACATCACTCATCTCCAGTAAAACTTTCTGCAGACCAGGTCTGTGGAACTGAGCCAACCTCTATTTTAAGTTGAAACTCAAAATGTGCTTTTGATATTTTTCGTAATGAAATAAAAACCATGTCAAAATTAATCTAAGTTTTAGTCAATTAGACTCATCTAAACATAAAGCAAAAATTGTGTGTATTAAGCACACAGATAAGAGAAAAAAGGTAGTTAAAATCTGATTTTATCTGTATGTTCAACTCTGTTATATTCGTAAATCTACAGACATTTTCATTTACCTTAATTATTTCCAGTTAGTTTATCTGTAATTCAGAGAGTTATTGATTATTTAGACAAGAAATGTTCAATAGGATTATTTAGCAATTTTTTTTTACTAGAACTGAAAATAAGATTTAACACATTTTATTACATTTGGCACTATTTTAAAAATTTAAAGTGCTACTGAACCTTAATAACACAATATTTTACTTAGTAAGAATCTTACTGACCACTAGCTGATCAGTAAGGGCTGGAGAAAACTGAGGTCCATGAATTGTTAAATTAACAAGAAATAGTAGCATAACTGTTCCCCTGGTACTTATTTCTAGAGCTTGGGTCCTAATTAACTTCTCTTGATTTTAGGGGAGAAACTGTATTTTGCAAATAGTCTCAAAAGAGAAGAATAAATTTGTGTTTTTTTCTTTTTTCTTTTTTAATACTGCAAGAAAGAGTCTTAGAAGTCTTTTTGGTTATTTGGCATTTGTTTCTGTTACAGGTTTTTTCAGTACTGTGACATTTGAATTTAACTCTAGCAGAACTAATATATATCCCCAAAATGTGGTAGAGGTAAAAAGGAAAAAAAAAATCATCGTAAGAAGCAATGAGCTTTGAGGTCTAAGCTAAATTTCATGGTAACATACAAAAAGTATTTTACATTTGTTAGCCCAATTAGAAACAAGATTTTCGAGAAAACATCTTTAACCAAGAAGACCATTTATAGAATTAACCTTCACATTTAGCAACTCAATCAAAAAACAGATGTCAAATACTACTGTCAAATACTGGTAGGATTATAAATGGGTACAATTTTTCCAGAGGGCAAGTAGGCAATATATATCAAAAACTTTAAAAATGAGCAGTCCATAGACCCAGAACTTCTACTTCTAGAAATTCATCCTAAGGAAAGAATAGAGAGTTGTGTACAAAGATTTTTCATGTTAGAATACTCACGGCTGCATCATCTACATTATTAAAAATGTGAATGCAATTTGAATGTCCAACATTAAAAGACCTAGTTAAAGAAATTATAAAGCAGTATATATACATATACATTCAATGCCATCATTAGAAACTCTTGTAAAATATATTTAATAGCATAATGGGAAAATGTTCAAAATATATGAAGGTTTAAAATTATGCCTGCAAAAAAACTATAATCATAAAAACCTTACCTATAAAAATATATACTCAGAAAGAAAGAAGAGGATGAGAAGAATGTATAACAAGCTATGCATAGTATCTGATGACATAAGTACTTTGTAATTTCCTTTTCATGTGTATGCCTTTCTGCAATTTTTAAATTTTCTATGACAAACATGTATGATTTTTATATTCAGAAGATGAAGAACAATTATTCATTTTTGAGAGGAATAGAGAGATTCAGTATTGAAGCTACCCCTTCTTAACATACAGGAAATGTAGCAAACAGAAATAGCCCCTGATGTCCATCATGAAATCTCAAATATTCATTATGTATTTAAAATGAAACCAAGCCCAACAGTCACTCCACTTAGGATACAAGGTTCACGATCAGCACTGAGAAAAGTTACTACCTATATTTTTGAAAACCCTCTATGTCCTGAATTATAAAGACATGGAAGATATTAGCTTGCCTCAGAGATGGGCCCAAACCACTGCACCCCAGAAGCCATATCCATCTTTATTTTGTCTGTCAACTTGAAATTTAAAAGTACACAAAATTTCCAGTTAAAAATATAATTATCCTTGGTGGGGTTAAAGGAACTTCAGTCATTTATATAAGAGTGTCTATCTGTTAGTCATATTTTTTCTTCCCTTCTAGCAATTCATAGAGTTCAGATGCATATACCAAGTAAAAAAGAATAGTGAATGTCTTAAGAATGGTATGGCTAAACCATTAAGAAAATGTCGACTCACTGGGGAAAAGGGAAGAAGCAGTCATGAAGGCTTAAGGAAAGAATGGCTAAAGACACGGCTTCCACTGAAGACAGCTGAAATTGATTTGATGAGGAAAACACAGTCCAAGTTTCAGTGATGTACAAGTAAACTTCTGGAACAGAGCTCATCCCTGAAATGTGAAGCCATCTGTGTAAATGCTGTTATGTTGCAGCCTTGTTCTCGGGCAGAGAGCGCATTCTGGGACCTCCAAATATCACATGTGGAGATGACCTACCTTCTTTCCCTTGGAAGGACTGCTATATCCACAGGAATGGCTTTACTATTAGATGATTCAAGTTAGTGTTCTCAGTTTCCTGGGCTTTTCCCCATCATTCTTCCTACACTTGGGTGATCATTACTTTGACCATTAAGAATTTTTGTAAAAAGAGGAGTAACAAGGTTGAAACCAAGTTTGGTCAGCCTCATGATGCTCAAGTCTATCTGATAAGTGGAGTGACACTGTGGATCATTCAACACAAAATAGAAGAAAAGAGGTGATAGGAAGAACATGAGGCTTCATTCAGCTGTGTCACTAGCATGCAATCTGACTTTGGGTAGTTTACGTAATGATTCTGAGCCTCCGTTTCCATGTCTGTCAAAGTTGATGGCCAGATTCAATTCAATCAAAGATCTTTATGCCTGCCTTGATAGAGACAGGCAACTTAGGAAGACTTCTTTGCACAGGATGAATCCAAAGGTCTCATTGCCCAAAGACACTAAGGATTAGGGATGATATGCAAGAAACGCAACTGGTTCTCATCTTTGCTGAAAGAGCACAGCTTCATCATTTTCCTTGCAAAACCATTGTTTAACCACCTAGTCATTCTAGAAGAATACCAGAGAACAACCACATGTACTAGCTGTGAAAACACCAACGTCTAGAGACCTTGTTTTCTTACAAAGCCCAGGTCGTTTTGCAGAGAAACAGCACGATTTCATCTTGTTTATCATTAATTCTATTAGGTGGCACAAGCCACATGTAAGATCAAACCCCCACCTGAACAGCAAATATGAGAAGCACACAACTAATATAGTGGTTACTATTTATTTATATCGACATATAGATGCAATATAACATACCAACATGTGATTCAGTTTTATGGAAAGTAGAAATGGTGGTACTCAGAGAGAAGGCTTAAAAGAGAGGGTAGACCCTAAATTGAGAGTTTTGTAAATAGAAATAAGGTGTATTGCATCCAGAGAAATAAGAGCTTAAAATAGTACCTTTGTTTCCTAATATCAGAGCACCACCCCCCCTTAAATAAACAGCTCATTATATTTGGTAAAAGAAGAACTTACTTTTTTTTTTAATTTAAGGGAATCAGCTGAGCTATTACTATAGGGTGTGGAGGAAGGAAAAAAGGTTATATACCTAACATTTTATCTCATCGTTAGCAAATGTATTAATCCAAGGCTATATCACAGGAAAAGTAGTTTATGTATCTATGGGGGTTATAGCATTTTCCTGTTCAACTGTTTCCTTTGTATATAAACCATTTAGTAGGAGAGAGATTTGTGCTTCGGTTGCATCTAACAGCAACCAGCTTGGAGGGTTTCCTTTAGGGCTGAGTGAATAGCTACAGGCACACTAAGCTCCCTATCAGAAAATTTAAAGATGGAGCCAGTGGCATAGGAGTAAGCAAAGTAAAACCAGGTAAATGATAAACGTCAGTCAAAACAGTGCCTTGATAAACCTCCAGCTCTTCCCACACAATACTGGGTCCTCCTTAGCAGTATTTACTAGCATGACAAGTTTAACTTCACATTTTCTTGCAAAAAGAGAACAGAAAAAATAAGAAAAGTAACAGAAGAAAGTTGATTTCTGTGCCTGTGAAGCAATCTGCAAAAGGAGGTTGAAAAGAATTTCCATTTTAAACAAACAGAAAGCTCTATGATTCTTTAGAAAGAACCCAAGTTGCACTTTGCCCCAAGTAGGTGATCAAAGTGAATTCTTTTCCCAATTCTTGTCAAAACAAAAACCTCTAACAACTCCTGAGGTAGATCTTTCTACCATCCATCTTATTATACCATCTCCAAGCAGGGCACCTAAAAATAGGCCACACCTAACCTTTTGCACAGCCATACAAAACCACTAAGTGGGAGCTCCTACCCAGCGCTCTCCAGTGGATATTTAGAGCCTGTCCAGTCTTTGTCTTCCCCATTACATTACCTAATGTCACATACTACATAAAAACACAGGACAGGAGTGGTTTTCTGGGATATGTTATGCATTGCAACTGGCGAGGCACCACATTTCAGCTTTGTTATTTTGTTTTAGACTGAATCATACAAAACTATGGCTAATAGTCCTTTGAAAAAAATTTAAATAATCATGTCAAATAAACCTATTCATTCCACTTAAAATATTATGGTTGTTGGGTCTTTTATACTTCTAGAGTATGGCCAAATATACCAATGAGAGTGAATGAACTTTTGCTGTACACCAAAATGTGGATCAATCTAAGAAACATGATTGGAAACAAAAGAAGCCACCCACACATGGAAAGTACATACCAAATAATTCCACTTACATAAAACACAGAAACGTTCATACCTAATCTAGGTGGCCAAAAGTCAGGAGAATTTGCCTTTGGTAGTGATTTGGGTAGAGTACCATGGTCAAAGGGGAAAGGTCTCCAAGAAGCTGGTGATGGTTTTGTTCTTGCTGTCATTACTGGTTACATAGGTACATTTAGGTTCTGAAAATTCATTGAGCTGAACCTGTATGATACATGTGCTTTTCAGTATCCATATACTTCAATAAAAAAGTTTAAAATGCATGAAGAAGAAAGAGAATGGAGTGTTTCTAAACTACAGATTTTTGAAGTTTGCTGCCTTTCTCTTAAAAAAAAAAACTCAAATGTTCAACTTCTCTTCTTAAAGAGGTCATTAAACCACTTAGACAAACAACAGTGGAAGCAGGAATCAAGGAACCTGATGTCTTGGCTTGTTTGTTTGACCTTGGACAAAGCCACTATTACTTTCTAGACATATTTTCTCTTCTATCAAAAAATGGGACAGAATTAGGTGTTCTCTGTATACATTTCTTGAATAAATGAAATGAAAGGAAGTTTCTTACTCTAAAATTTTAGTATTTTGTCCTTGGTTCAAAATTTATGATTGAAAAGTGTCATTGGCTTTGTTTGAAAATGTGACCCTTTTCTCTGACAGCATGGGTTTGGAGTCAGTCAATATAGACTTGTCACTGATTATCTGTCTGTGGGATCTCAAAAGAGTTACCTGAGCTATCAGAACCTCAAACACTTCATCTATATAAATGAAAATATAAATACCTATTTTACATGGTAGCTGTTAAGATTAAACGAGATGTACATGAGCCTAGTGCTTGGCATATAATAAGTACTCAATAATGATACCTGCTATTTATGTATGAAAACTTAAATCTCAATTTAAAATTAATCAACATTAGAGTAGATGCATGAGTTTGTTCTTTGTCTGCTTCTTCAACTAAAAAAGAAAAGAAAAGAAAAGAAAGATCTGGGACTAAAGCAGAGCAGACTGCATCTTTAAGTCCTATATTAAGCTGACTTTCTATGAGGAATAGAGTCATCACAAGTTGTAGGGATGCCAACTGCCTGTAGCTGAAGAAAGTAAAAACCAGCCTCATACTAGTCCTGACCTGGCTCTACCTCCAAAGAGAACAGAAGCAGCAACTGCAGAAAACAGTTTTTGCTTCCATTAGGCCGGTCATAAAGTTATTTGAGCCAAAAGTCTCTCAAGAATTTCTCTGTAAAGAAACAAGTCATCCATATGGTGCATGAAAACTGACAAGATAGCGTGAGTTTGCGAGTGTGAGAGGAACTGCAAAGCGTCAAGTCATGTTTTAAACGATGATATCTGAAATACACACAGAGGGAAGAAGAGAAAACAAAGCCACAGCAGCAATACGATTCAATATAAAGTCAATTTTGCCACCAGTGGCTTATCAACTAAATTGTCTTAGCATTCACACTTCTTGAAAATTAGTAATCAATCATACAATCCCTTTTAAAGTTGATAAAATAACCTAAGAAGTATGTTACATTCCTCAATATTTAAGTGTTTTTTTTATTTTCTGGAAAGCAATTTTTCTGTATAATGGAATGCTGGCAAGTCAGTAGATAAGTCAAAAACTATGCTGGTCAATGAAGTAGCCACTAACCACATATGGCTCCTGAGCACTTGAAATGTGTCCAGTCAAAATCGAGATGTTCTATACGCGTAAAATATACCTGGGATTTCAGAGTTTAGCATTAAAAATACAATGTGAAATATCTCATTAATTAATAATGTATAGTTACATGTTAATATAATTTATAGTTACATGTTAGTATAATATTTGGGATATTTTATATTAAATAAAAGATATTATCAAATTTAAATTTATCTTTTTTTTTTTTTTTTTGAGTTGGAGTCTCACTCCTTCGCCCAGACTGGAGTGCAGTGGCCGCTCCTGGTCATCGCACCCTCGACCTGCTGGGCTCTGGCGATCCTTACGCCTCAGCCTTCCAAGTAGCTGGAACTACAGGCGCGCACTACCACGCCCGGCTAATTTTTTGATTTATTGTAGAGATGAGGTCTCGCCAAGTTGGCCAGGCGGGTCTCGAACCCATGGGCTCAGGCAATCCACTCACCTCAGTCTCCCAAGGTGCGGGATTACAGACTGAGCCACCGAGTCCGGCTAAATTTATCTTTTAAAAATATTACTTTTGGGGGAGAGAAGGGGAGAGGGAGGGACCAAAAAAAAAATGTTACTTTGAAATTTAAAGTTACATGTTTGAAATGCCTAATCTTTGTATTTGACAGTGAAAAAAACTTCCAAAGTTTTGCATTTAGCCTCCCAGTAAATGATACGATACATGCAAGTAAAATTAACAAATTAGAAAATCAGAGAATTTCACAATTGTAAGGGAAAGGAGAGCAGAGCCAGAACACTGCACAACTCTAGGGGGTGCCACTCACAGCACAATCTGTAATGAGTGATCCTTGGGACTTGCCAGGGCTCAGCCTGTATTGAATGCTAGATAACCCATTCTCCCTACAAAATCAAGAATCCCTTCTAGAACATCCCTGGGGCAATTCCATAAATCATTTTAGCATGTTCAAAGCATATGCATAATAATAAGATGCCAGTGTATAGAGTGGAAAATAGAGTTGATCAAACTATATAACTCTAACAGGATGTAGGAGATTATCTGAGATAGATACAGGTAAACAAATGTACTTTAGAAGACTATTTTCTTCCTGGGGACTAGAAGCATTTTTCAGAGGGTAACATTCACTTTAATTACAAAATGCACCCGCCTCTCTGTTCCAAGGGAGAAAAGCCTGTTGTTGCATCTATAATGTAGCTTTAGTTTTTGATGCCAAAAATGATTCAGTAAACACAGTTATGTTACGGTATACTATTTCTTATTCAGTACTCAAATTAATCTCAAGGCAGTGCTGGCATTAATTCAATTTGACGCCTGTACTTAGGATTTCACATAGGTGCCTTCATCCAATTCTTCTTCGCAACTAATAAAATCTTAATTCATGGTAATATATTTATTTCTAGTTCAGTTCATGTTAAGGAGTGCAGTACTTTACAGAAAATTAATTAATATCAATCATATATTATAACACTTTTAATGGTTCATAGGAAAATCCTACACTGGGGGAAAGATTAGCTGAACCAAGGGGTCTTAGCCCATCCTATTTACTCTATTTTTAGGACTTGAGAAAAAATATTAAGCACCATTTCAAATATGAATTTAATTGTAGGTGTGCATCATAGGAAGCCTGGGAATTAAGCACCCTGGTTCTGATCCCTAATAGGACATTGATTTGATGTGGCCCAAGAATGTAATTTATACCATCAGACTCTGTTTTCCACCTATTTTGTGTAATAACCATATAATTTGCAAGTGGGTAAAGATATTTAAATGGAGATGCATTGCACTATTAAAATAATGAACAACTCCACTAATAGCAAGCCCTCTGCAATTGTTGGTAACAATTCTATTTTTATACAATATCTGAGTAATGCTGATAGCATCATATTTCCTGGGATTGTACACCTAGCCAACAGGATAGTTTAAGTGTGAGTTATTGACTCTGAGTGACCAGAGTCAGAGTCATGCAATATAGTGGCCCTCACACTTTTTAAGGAGTTCCATTTAAAAGACCTAATTCTTTTCCAGACACAAAGAACTGGAGCTATGGGTTATACAACTCTTAAAATCTTTTTAAAAAATGCAATAGATCACTTGAAATGCAAGGTCATAATATCCAATTTTTCAAAATTAGGTATTTTATTCACTCTATAATAGTTTCTCCACACTAACACACTATCAGCTTTAAAAACAAAAAGAGGCATACTACGTACTAATCTCTTTTTGGGGGCGGGGAGTTCTTTAGCAATCTACATATAAAATCTCCAAATCTGATATATATGCATATATACATATATACACACATATAATTTTTAAAAAACCTCATCACCAGAAATAAAACAAAACCCCAAATACCAACAGCTTAATGGTTCCTACGTGCAGAGATAATGCATCCTGATACTCACTTTCAAAATTGAATCCATAGATGATAACCCCAAGACACATGTCATTCATCTTACTGCAGTGCAAACACTTGTATCGCAAGACGAGGGACTGCTCACAACAGGGGCTTACACATGCCATTTTGAATTCACAAGGACATGATGACGTGGGAGGGCACCTCAGAGTCACTGCTCAATGAACTCCACAATAGGGCACAAATCTGAAACCCAATCTTAGCCAGATACAGACGTAAGAGCAAATATGTACAGTATCATGTGCTTTCCAACAGCCCCGTGTCTCGAGGGAGCTCTCTGACATCAGCAGTTGTGACAGGTGGTTCCCTTTCCAACTGTGGAAAATAAAACCCCAGTGCAGAGGCACTAAGTAAATATAGCAGTACTGTAATTTTTCCTTGGTGCACTCTCCCTGTGATTTCTGTCGTGTGATGATACTTTATCCAATGAACCTGTTCAGGACATCCATCCATGCCAATAACTGACTAAACATTTGCAAACGGGTTGGAATTGGCGTTAAAGATAATGTAGATAATGTAAAAGGTTCTGTTTTGCTGCCCCAGTTGTTAGAACTCAGGTATTCTTCCTCTCATTTATTCAGAATACATTGTCAAGTGGCTGCCCAAACCTTTGCTAGGCTAGTCACCCTTTGTCCCCAATTATTAATACAACCCAACAGAATGATAGACAAGAGTCACACCATCTGAAAATCACATGCATACAGCAGGTCAATACCAATCATATCCAGTTTGAGTGAGAGAGCTAAAATCAGCTGAGATGTACTAAGCCCTTTGTGGTCACAACTATTTGCCTTTGAATTTAAGAATTACTAGCAGAAGGGCACCCTGTAACGTGTGTATAAAATTACTTAATTCAGCTTCTATTTCCCTTTCTGAACATAGATACTTTTACACTCTGACAGCCGCTGGCTCTTAAAGCATTCTCCTTTTTGTTGTATCTCCTTAGAAACACAAATCTTGTTCCCTGGCAGCAGCGGCACTAAGTGCCGTACCACATGCCCAAACTAGTTCTCCCTCACAGCTTTAATTCACAGTAAGTGGCATGAAAGGAGGTCAACCCTTCTCAAAAAACACTCGGAGTTCTTTTAGACTTCAGAATCTATTTTAGAAAGCCACGCTCCCTGGTATGTAAAGAGTGGCTTTCCATTTTGAAATTCTGGCCATAACTATTGACAACTGTATGGAATGGTCCACAAAAGGGCAAACACAGGGAGATGATCACAATTGCAACTATTGATCATAATTCTCTGTGAATTCTGGAAACTCTGTAAGACAAGGAAGTCCATAACTGCCATTCCCTCTTTGCCACCAGATATCCCTTTCGTTTGAAAACTACTTATGGCATGCATACATGCTGTGGCTTTTCTTTCCTGAGGTGTTCACCGAATGCTTAACTCAATAATGCCATCTTAATCCTGAAAGTTTCCATGGTAACCTACAACTGTAATAAACAAGTTTAAAGAATGGGAAATGAAGCAAAGTCCTCATTTTTCCCTATCCTTCTTCACTTTTCAAAGACCGGTGTCTTCTCTGCTTATCTAAGTTCATAATTCACAGACTTTTGGGGCTAGCACAAAAATAATGTAATACAGAAATGGCATCCAACATTTGGTGAATGCTTACTGTTACCAAGCATTTTGCTGTGCAGTTATGTGGATGAGATGATTTCATTTAATCCTCACACTAACAGTAGGAGTGAGTTTTATTATTGTGCTGGTTCTAGAGATAAACTCATTGATGTTTGGAGAGTTTAAATAACTTTTCTAAAGACAAAAAACTGGCTAGTGAGAGACTAGGAACTTAAAGTCAGTTCTATTTGACTCCAAATATTTTGCACTTAATGACTAGGCTGCACAGAAAAATAGCATTTTTGTTTGTGCCTAACAGTTATATAACCTAGACATCCAGGAGTCTCCCCACAAATCAGAAAGGAACCACAGCTTCATGTTCAGAAGGAAAGTAAAAGCACCACACTCATTCAGCTAAAACCACCAGGGAAATTAGGAAAAGGCAGGTCTCAAACAAGAACACAGCCAACACATGGCACCCTGCTCTGATCAAAAGAAGCCTTGCTGCAAGTGTCCCTAAATTTGATCTGACATGTCATTTAAAAGAATGCACCTTTCTTTGCAGATCAACCTTTAAAGTTAACTTGGGATGTTTGATTCAGGTCATTGAAGAGCACCCCCAAGGGAAAAGGAGCACTTATTAGAATGCCATTCTTCTCCTTAAGTGAAATTCAGATCCCTTTTGAAGACAGTAATTCCAAATAAAGGCCATAGTAAAACACCTATTAAAACTATATGACTAACCATATTATGAAGATGTTTTCCATGCTACAGGTATGTTTCTGTGCGAGTCTGAACCATGAAGTACCAAGAGTATGTTTATCTAATCTACAACAGGACTTAACAAAAAGACTTTAACTTTGACTCTCAACATTAATAATAGAACTAACTTCCAATAGATTATTTCATAGCCTCTACATGGAAACGTTGCAAATGTGAAAAGGTCACATGGCTTAGGATCATTTGAAACTCATTGTTGTGCCAGCCTTGAGAGAGTAGGACTGAAATATGTGGTTTTTAAATATCTTCTGGTTTAGAAAATATGAATAAAACTCCACTGAATGTATTTCTAACAAATGTAGACTTTGGAAACTTGGTGGCTCTGGTTTTAAAGTAATTATAACTAAGGGCCAAAGTACCTGGGTCACTCAGCAGGCTGGTGAGCCATCATTCAATGGGGCAGTTTCCAAAGTAAATGATCCAGAACACAAATTCAGAATAAGCTGCCTCCTCTGACACCTTTATACTTTCTGGAACCTAGAAGAGCAAAGGCAATCGGGGATGGTGTATAATCATTTGGAGAAATAGACCTGGCAATATTAATTCTGAAATCCTCCCTGCCACCATAACTACCACACCTAAAATCAAAACCAAAACTATCAAAACCCACACTGATTATAATACAGCAGAGGAGGAATGGAAGTTTCATGCTTTGATTATGTAATATTTTGAGGTCTGATAGGAAGGTGATGATTTATAAAAAAGAAACTCACTTTCTAAAGAGCATTGAGCCAAGTTCACATTTTTCATCCCTTTCTCAATATGCAAATTATACTGCTAAGAACAAACACTTCGAAGTAGAATCAGAACTTGGATGGATCCAGAATACACTGGCTGTGAAGGCCAGGCATTCAGCAAGGGGTACCAGAGACAAAAACATGAATGTGAAGTCTACTTCAGTGCACTCTACCTCAATACCATTGGTTGAGCAGCTTAACTTCTTTGAGTCTTAGTTCCTTCATCTGGAAAATAGGGATAAAATCTACCTGCAGGCTTATGATGGGAATTCAACAGGATTAAGAAAAGGGATGCAGACAAGGAGACTTTCAGAGTGCCTGCCCTGCACTGGGCGCTATACAAACGCCATTTCCTATTTTGTTCAAGTTTCTCAGCTCCAATGAGTTTTCTGTCCTCCCATTCTTTCTTCTCCCTCCTTACTTGGGCTATTTACAAATAAAATGCCTGCAGTATTTGTCCATGAGGTAGGTGTTGGAATTTATGAACGCACAAAATGTATGGGAAATAGTGGCTCATATTTCCCTCTCTCTGGTCACCTCTCCCACATAGACCAAGAAGGAAGAGGGACAACTGTGTTTGGAGCACAGAGTGAGCCTCAAAAGTGAAGTATAAGAGAAGGGTTTTTTAAAGATCAAAGTTTTGTGTGGAAAAAAAATCTTGAAAACTCTGAAATGGTAAAACAAAGTGATATTCAAATTCACTGCTAATGTTTTATCATCACAAATTGGGGCACATATATGAGGAAGGTTACTGTGTAAATTGCCACCAATTATAACTCTTTAAAGGAACTAGTGACCATGTCTACCTTTTCCAAGTTAAAGTGTCTCTGTAAGTATGTATAGGAAAATCATTAATAATTAAATATTCAATATTAAAATTTTGAAAATTCTAAAAATAAGTGAAAGACAATAATTTCTCACCCAAAGAGAGGAAACCTCAAAGTTCCAGCACTTATATGCACTGAAGCTTTCTTTGAATACCTGCATCATAAAACTACTCTAAAAATGCCCAGAGTTACAAATGAGTAAAATAAACTGGTAACATAGGAGAAGAGAAATGTAAGTATAGAAATTATACATTATTTTTAAAAATATTATCAATAACCACCACTTGAAGGGGGAATATGAAACAGGAAAGAAAATACCACCCTACTTGGAAAATTATCCACAAGGAATCTGTTTCTTTAATTCATGTGTACAGTGGTTATTTATGGTCTCAAGACAGTAAATTTAGACATGTCAAAAGGGACAGAATGGACTTTGTTCTCACCTAAGTGAACTCTGCCTCATAAATACTAACTGTACATAGTCTTCCTACCTTGTAAAGGTAGATAAAGTTGATCCTAAAAAAAATAAAATGAAAACTAAAAATCTTTGATAAAAGACTCCACTGAGATCAGTTAATTACTTTAGCTCCATGATGACACAGCAAAGACATAGACACACATCACAAAGCTCTTTGCACATGAGCACATGTGTGGGAATAAATGTAGTTGTGAACGCACTTACAATCTAGGAGTAAGTAGATGATCAAGCACACAAACAATCAAAATACTCACGTGTGGATACAATACTGCATGAGTTGATGGAGAAATGATGAGGATCAGTTACAGTCTTGAAAATAATCTAACTAATCTTATGAACAATCTAGAATGGGTATGCCAGAAAGATCTTGTGAAGACTTTTATAGGCCCTTGTCTCATATGTAATTCGGAATAAAAACTAGACTCATTGCTGAAGTATGTATAGAGAAGCCCAGTAAAGTTCTAATATTTGACACATAGCTGCCTTAATTATTACTTTATAAGATCAAATGTAATAATATTTTGAAGAAAAACTTCTGGTACCCTACATTGGGATCCTGCTTTATTGGGTGCCTTAATCACTAGGATAGTGTAGTATTGGGTCATCCTGTGTGGATGCCAACATAACAGATACAGGGAAACAGACACGGTTGCCAGAACCTTGCTCATCCATTCATGAGCCCTCTAATAAAAGTTCTGGAATCCAAAACAAAGGGTTGCAAGAGTCATACTTGGCTAGAGAAGAATATGTGAATTCCTGTGGCTTTTGTAGGAGGTGGGGAAACTAAAATGGTGACAGGCAGAGGGAGGAAAAATAATGAGGGAGATAGTGTTCATTCCCTTTGACGTGAGGCCAACCTGGTGGCAGAACCATGCTGTGATACTTCCTAACTCTTTGATATCGGTCAAGATATGTAATGTTCCTGGGCCTCTACAAAATAGAGACGACACCACTGTCCTTGTGTGTATAAGGATCAGATACCTAACTTGGCACCTGGTAGACATCTGGAAAATGTTAGTTCTTTTTCCACACTAAGGGGGCTAGAGAATAAAAAAAGTCCCAGTGACAAATGATAAATCATACAAGGTCCAGTGTTAGCCACTAAGGGAAATACAAAGAAATATAAAAGGTAGTGAAAGCCGAGATTTGGCTCTCAACCAGGTGGTGGAATGCAGCTTGCTGAAGTGATCCTACTGTGAAAATTGGTCTTTAATCCACAAAATTCCAAGAAGTCGCTAGAAGACCAGAGACATAAAATCTAGAGTAGTTTAAAATGGAAATAGGCATGTATTTTAATGTAAATCTGACCTATAACATCCACCATAGACCCATTACTATTCTGAGTGCTTTACATCTATTACCTTACAAAATGGAAACTACCATTATCCCTCTTTTTTCAGATAGAGAAACTGAAATGCAGAGAGTTAAGTAACTTGCTCAAGTTTATACATTGAATAAAGTGGGAAGGGTGGGACTTGAACCTGGGCAGCCTGGCTCCAGAGTACACGCCCTTCCCTCCACCTAACCCCCACTGTGAATTGCCTCCTTCAACCACCTGCCAGTGTTGTAAATCTTTACTGCTTAAAACTGTGTGAAGCATTTAAGCAACAGTGTTGACCAGGAGACTTACTCGACCGGGACCAGACCTACAGTCCAATAGAGAAAATGGAATCCATGAGTCTGGAGCAGCACAGGAATCTACAGGACACAGTGAATGAAACAAAGAACAGAGAAACCCAGGCTGGCTGGAAAAGACTGGGGAAGGAGAAGCGGTGTTAGCAGAACAGTCTCTCCCCACCTCTCCCCTACTTTGAAATCATCCTACATGTGCCTGGCACAGCATTGGGCACACCGTAAAAATAATCACCTTTGTCATCTATGGAACTGTAAAAATAATCACCTTTGTCATCTATGAATTGTCATGATAATGAAATTTCTCACTGATCTTGTTTACAAATATAAATTCTATCCCCAGAAGGCGTTTATGATCTTGTGGGGGCAGAGATGTGGACACAATTAATTTTATTATGAGTTCCCATGGTTTGCAATTATGACCTGGGATCTCAGGATGATAGACACAGTGTACAGTTCAAGTCCTGACATAATCACACCACCAACTTCTGATAGTGACCTGATAGCCTTCCTTGTGGATCAAGAGTCTAACAAGATTTGGTGTTAGTTATTGATAAATTGAGATTTAAAAAAAAACAAACAAACTATGAATTTAGTCAAGAAACACAAACTATAATTAATCAATAACTTTTCAATTTGACTAAAATGACAGTTCACCAAAGACTAGAGAAATTATTATGTCAATATTAATTTCATCAAGAAATACATACTAAAATGCATACTGGTAGCTTTAAAAAAATTCATTATTTTTATTGTAGTAAGAACCGTTAACATGAGAGCTACCTTCTTAACAAATGTTCATGTGTACAACAGTATTGTTAACTATAGACACAATGTTGTCCAACAGATGTTAGAACTCAGCAGCTTGCATAACTGAAATGAAAAAGCACTTATTTTTAAAGACGTGTGATCCTGGGAGCTTTCTAGAACTGCATGTCCCCAAATATAACCAATTACAAATGGAATAAGCATAATATAGAAAAGTTGAATTACAAAGAGATCATTAGGATAAGTCTTTTCAGGTATCCAATATGAGAAACTAATTTTTTAAAGTAGAACCATGTTTCAGAAAAGGTGAGAGAGAGACAATTCCCAGTGAAGACATGGCACTTTCAAAAAGAGTCTCTTGGTTGGGTAACCAAGGCCAGACTGACAGGCAGCTTGTTGCAGAGTAGAGCCTCACACCCCTGACTTCTGATTCTGACCTCAGCTCATAGCCATCTAAGCTGAGAAAAGGTACCAAGTCTTTCTTTATTTCTTATTTCTTCTGAACTATATTCTTAGTTTCCTTATCTATAAAGTGGAGCTCACCACACCTCCTTCCTAGGGTCTTATCATTATTCTATCAAGCTGAAAAGAGAGAATACATCTGATTATTAAGTGTGTGTGCAAATTTGGCTAGGCTATGGTACCCAGATGTTTGATCAAACATTGATTTAAAGGTAGATGTAAATGTATTATGTAGATGTGATTAATATTTATAATCAGTTGACTTAAGTAAAGCAGAATACTCTCCATAATGTGGATGGGTCTCATCCAATCAGTTGAAGACCTTAAGAGCAAAAACTAAAGTTTCCTTGAGAAAAACTTCTCTGTGAGATAGAAATCCTGCCTGTCATAAGGACAGGAACAACAGATGCTAGACAGTACTAAGCGAGGGAGGAGGGATAAGGGGCACACATCCACACATTGGGTATCATGTCTACTACTGGGAGGAAGTGGACTTACTAGAAGCCCAAGCCTTGACTTCACACAAACTACCTATGCAGAAAATTCTCACATGCACCCTACAACTCTAAAATATATTTTTTTAAGTTTACAGAAACATAAAACATAAATACATGAAGTTTGAAAAAAGAAAAGAAATCCTGCCTGAGTTCCCAGCCTGCTGGCTCACCCTGTGAGTTTTGAACTCGAGACTGCAATAGCAACTCTTAACTATATTTCCAGCCTTCCCTACAAATTGTAGCTGTGCCAGCCTCCACAGTCATGTTTGCCAATTCCTTAACTCTCTTTCTCTCTTTTCATTGATATATAGATACAGATATACAGAGAGAGAGAGAGAGAGAGAGAGAGAGAGAGAGAAAGAGAGAGAGAAAGTCTTCTTTTTCTCTGGAGAACTCTGACTGATACATCTTCCAACATATTGAATTGTCTCTATACTCCAGCAGTGATCAAACACTTCAAAAACTTTAACTCTTAAATTTTCTCAGGCCTTTCATCAGTAGTAGACCAACTGGTGAAATGCCTAAAAGCCCAGGACTGCAATTTTTAATGTTAATTAAAAAGTAAACCTAAGCCGGGCTTGGTGGCTCAGCCTGTAATCCCGCGCCTTTGGGAGCCTGAGGTGAGTGGATTGCCTGAGCCCGCGGGTTCGAGACCCGCCTGGGCAGCGAGACCTCATCTCTACAATAAATAAAAAATCAGCCGGGCGTGGTAGCGCATGCCTGTAATTCCAGCTACTTGGAAGGCTGAGGTGGAAGGATCGCCGGAGCCCAGCAGGCGAGATTGTGGTGGCCGGGAGCGGCCACTGCACTCCAGTCTGGGCGACAGAGTGAGACTCCAACTCAAAAAAAAAAAAGTAAACCTAGAACTCCCTGAGCAGAAGAAATGTGAATAAAATCACACTTAAAGATATTTAGAACATAAGCTCCATGAAGACAAGGGCATTGTTTTGTTCACAGTTATACTCTTAGGTCCTAAAATGACAACTTAACTCAATAAACGTGTTGAATGAACAAATAATAGAGTTCTATAGCTATGTAGAGGCAGGTGAGTAAATTTTATCCCGTAACTTGGTATCAGCCCAAACTATTTTACTTCTAAGTTAACAACATAACATCAGAGAGGAGGCATGTGCTCACTCTACAACCATCCATGCACTGAGTACCTGCCACATCCTACAGGCTATGTCAGTCTCAAGACTGTGAAGTTGAAGAAGGCAAAGTCTTGCCTTTGGAGCACTCACAGGCTACAGGCTAGTAAGCTGGTAAACAAATAGCAAGTATAATTATATTAGCGCTATGCAGGAGGTGCTGGCAAAGTTCAGAGAATGGACACTTCATTCATTCATTTGTGCATTCATCTCTTAAATGAGTTTTCACTGAGGTGCTCTCTGGGCCAACCACTAGGCTATGCCATGAAAATACTCTGATAATGTAATATATAATATTAATAATGACTATACTTTGCTGAGTGCTTATTGCTATATTTCAGGCATGGTTGTAAGCCCTCTACATTTATTTATTGATTCTCTTTATACTGGAGAATCTTGTATGTATTTTTCACACCCTTTCCTATGAGACAATCATATAGGCATAAGTTCATGCATTTACTCCTCAAACACTTATTGGTCACCTGCTATCTAAAAGACACACTATGGAGCATCAGTTTAACAACATGCAGAGAGAAAAAAAATACCCACAAACAGTTACAATATCAGGCTGCCTGACTCCCACAGTCCTGCAAAGGCCTTGTTATAAGCATAAATACACCACCTCCAATACTTCCCCAAAACTGGAGAATATGACTTTGAACACAGCAACAGAAATGTGTTGAGGGTGTATTGTCCCATCATTCTATAAGGAATATAACCAAAGAGGAATATTGTTAACATGCATGACAGATATCTCAAAATTGTATTTATTTATTTATTTGAGTCAGAGTTTCACTCTGTCACCCAGGCCGGAGTGCAGTGGCACACTCACAGCCACC
Organism: Carlito syrichta; assembly: GCF_000164805.1. NCBI lineage: Eukaryota > Metazoa > Chordata > Mammalia > Primates > Tarsiidae > Carlito > Carlito syrichta. The sequence goes on along the minus strand of NW_007232940.1, from coordinate 360,501 downwards.
ACAGTCTCAATCTGCTGGGCTCAGGTGATCTTTCCACCTCAGCCTTCCCAGTAGTTGGAACTATAGACACGCACCACCATGCCCAGCTAATTTTTTTGATTTATTGTAGAGATGAAGTCTCGCCAAATTGCCTAGGCTGTTCTCAAACCCATGGGCTCAGGTAATCCTCTCACCTCAGCCTCCCAAAGTGCTGGGATTATTGGGGTGAGCCACCGTGCCCAGTCTCAAATTATATTTAAAAACTAAACTATTGCAGGGCTTGGTGGCTCAGCCTGTAATCCCGGGCCTTTGGGAGGCTGAGGTGAGTGGATTGCCTGAGCCCGCGGGTTGGAGACCTGCCTGGGCGCGAGACCTCATCTCTACAATAAATCAAAAAATTAGCCGGGTGTGGTAGCGCGCACCTGTAGTTCCAGTTACTTGGAAGGATGAGGTGGAAGGATCGCCTGAGCCCCAGCAGGTCGAGGTTGTGGTGGCCGGGAGTGGCCACTGCACTCCAGTCTGGGCAACAGAGTGAGACTCCAACTCAAAAAAAACAAACAAACAAAAAAAAAAACTAAACTATTTCTTTTTGTAACAAACCATGTCAACCACAGGTCAACATGGACTCAACCTAGAACAGCTACCTGAGTTGTCAGTCCAACATCAGTGTTTTCAATGAACTTCCAGTCACTGCTAGGATCATAAAGTATTGTTTTTCAAGATCCCAATACTAAAAATGTGAGTATAGCAACAGAAGATGCTGATATCAATATCTTAGATTATTGATAAATAGCATGTATTTGTCATCAATTAATAGCAGCCATATATTGCAATAATTTCTAAATAAAGACTTATAAATCACTGAGGTTTTAATTTCTTGGGAAAACCTCAGCACCCATCAACATTCATGGCTCTTGCTACGTATCACAGAGATCCTAGGAAGTTCCACAGTAACTCACAGAGGTTATGACAACTAAAGAGTCAAGATTTTTGTTTCTTAAAGGAAAAAGGTCAACTGTGCTCAGAAAATATAAACTTCTTGGCAATGAAAATTAGGAAGAGCACTCACGTTCTCGTGGTCTGTGTGTGTGTGCGCGCGCGCACACACACACTCCATTCATGCTGTAGATAAAGCAATAAAGGGAAAAGAAGAGTCCTTAGTCAAATTAGAGATGAGATTACTCAACAGTCCGCACAGGTAAAAAAAGGAGGAGAGATTTCTTTGGGAAATTGGGTTGTATTGTTTCCTTTGTATTTTGCATTCACTCAATTTTGTTAATGTTTAAAATTTGTATCCTATCTATTTCCAAAATGTAGGAGGGGGAGGCAAGACATATGAAACAAGTCAATAGAAATAAATAAACACCAGATCGAATCAGCTTAAAAGGAGGTGGAAGCAAATGCTAGAAAATACCTGAATACACTGTCTTTTGTAAATTTAGCTCTGAATGTCCTGGCAAGTTGGACAAAAATTAAAATGTGTTGGGCTAATTAAATATTCATTACCCAACAAAAGGAAACTAGACTTCCTTAATTCATTTGTAATCCTTTCCCTACTTTTGGTACACAGCCATTAGTAAACCTGTTTCTTTTAAAGTTTTCTTCTTGGCATTTATGAATTTTCTAAATGCTATATCTCTTGTATATTTTTTGTCTGTTCCACTACAATGTAAGATTTATGAAGACAGGAGGTTTTTGTGCACTCTTTTATCTCAAGTTCCTAGAAAAAGACCTGGCACATGGCAAATGTGATACAGATATAAATATAGATACCGATATACACATAGACATAGACATAGGTATAAATATAGCTATAGATAGAAATATAACTAGATATAGATATAGAAATATATAGATATAGATGATTCAACTATAGACAGATATAGATATATTTAGATGTATAGATAGCTATAGATAGTTTAGATATGTTTAGATATATAGATAGATATAGACATAGACAGAGATAGGTTGTATTTGATTTATAAATGAATATACATATAGGTATAGGTATAGACATAGATGGGAGAGATTTTATTCTTAATACTGAATTCCAGGAGAAATTTATCATGAGGTTCCATAAACAAACACTGGGCTGCCAGGCGGAGAAAAAATAGCCTGACACTCCACGACGAGCATACACTAAAAGGCACATGCAAAGGTGTAGCGACAAAGAACATTATTGAAGCAGAAGATCTAAATTCAACTACCAAGGCCACCACCTCTCTCCTTGTGCCTTCTATCAAACAGTATGGCATAACCGTGAAGGAGGCAGACTCTGGAGCCAAATGGCTTGGCTTTAAATCCTTGCTCTGGCCACTTATAAGCTTATAAACTGTGTGACCTGCAGCAATTCGCTTAACCTCTCTGTGACTGAGGTCCTTCATCTGTAAAATGTAGATAATGATAGTACATACCTCAAATGATTACCATGAGAATTAAATGAGTTTACATATGTTAATCAGTCAGAACATTGCCTGGCACATAGTAACATTAAGTAATGGCAGTTAATTTGGACTCATTCTTCATGTGTAAAACACAGATAATAATTTCCCTTGGGAGAGTTGTAAGAATCAAGTAAACTTGATATGTGATAATGTGCTTATGTCTTTGAACAGATGACTTTATTTTTATTTTATTTTCATGTTTTTCTGTAAAAGATAGAAAGGAGAAAGTAAAAATCCCCTATATCCCAGGAAACAATGAGAACCACTATTAGCATTTTCTTGTATAAAGTTCCAGATTTCCTTTTATGCTATAGTCATATGCAGATATATATATATATGAAAATCTAATTTTTAAAGAGTTAGATACATACAATGTAATACTCTAAAACATGCCATTAAAAAAATTATCATGGGTGTTTTATCTCCTGTCTCATGTGGGTGTAAGAATCTATATCTTTTTTTTAAAACATATTTTTTATTTTAAAATTGTGGAGTACAGTTAAGGGTTAGGTATACAAATATGCATCGTTCGGGCACCGTTGTTGATAAAGGGTGTTCCCTCATCCCCAGACAGATATTGACTGCCATTAATCCCACCTCCCTTCTCCTCCCTACCCCCCCATAGTTTCCCCGCCACTGTCAATCCTTTTCTTACAGTATTATGATAGATGTTCAAGGTCCACTTATGAGTGAGAACATGCGATACTCAGATCTTTGTTTCTGTGAGAGATCACTCAGTATTATAAACTCTAGTTCCATCCAGGTCGCTGCGAAAGTCATGATTTTGTTCTTTTTTATGGCTGCATAGTATTCCATCGTGAATAAAAAATAAATAAATAGATAAATTCCCTTTCTTGATAGCAACTCTCAGAAAACCAGGATTTGAATGGCACTTCCTTGATCATATAAAACATAAATTCAAGAGAGCAACAGCTAACATTACATTAAATACTAAAATACTGAACATTTCACCCTGTCTTCAGTAATAGGTGAGGATGTTCATTTTTAATTTATGTATAATATTTTACATATTTATAGTATACATGTGATATTTTGTTACATGCTTAGAATGTATAATGATCAAGTCTGGGTATTTGGAGTATCTTTCACTTTGAGTACGTATCATTTCTATGCATTGGGAACATTTCAAGTCTTCTCTTCTAGCTATTTTGAAATATACAATACATTGTTGCTAACTATACTACTCATTCTACTCTGCAGTCAAACCACAGAACTTACACCTTTTATCTAACTATGTTTCTACCTGTTAATCTCTCTTCATCCCGTCCCCCAAGAATGTTCATTTTGGCCACTTTTATTCAACATTGTACTAGACAACCTAATATGGCAAGAAAAAGGTATAAAGATGGAAAGGAATAAATTAATTTCTCTTTGCAGTTGCAAAAAAAAGAATCTATATCATTCTATATAATAGCTGCCTAGTATTTCACTATATGAAATTGCCTTGATTTATTTAGTAAATACTCCATTCACAGACAGTTAGGTTGTTCCCAATTTGTGAAAGTGCTTTGTAAACTACAAAGTAATATACAAATGTGAGTTATCATAACCATCACTTTAAAAATAAATATCTGAACATTCTCATTAAACTCTTGAGAAGTGTTCCATCACTGTTTCTTCAATGTCCTAGAAATGACTTTTCAGTCTAATTGTATTAACATCAACATTTTAAAAATATGATGTTTAGGAATTCCGCATCAAACACAAAAAGCATATGAACTACTCAATCAGAAGTAGGGGAAGGTGTTGGGGAATATTCCCAAGAGCCTACTTCCCAGTACCAAGACTGTGCCTGTTCCTGGCACATCTACATAACCCTCCTTTGCTTGTAGAAAGCACTCATTGCTTGCTTCCCTTTTCCCAGAATTTGCCCATGGCCTCAGAATTTTTGACAATGAACTTCAAGTAGTCATTATGAAGCAATTGGAACAGGCAAGAGAGATGGAATGTATTCACGAACCCATGCTGAAGATTAAAAAAATTTAAAAGGTGCTATCGTTAGGTACTTACTGACTATAGCTACCATAGAATATATACACACTTCAAGTGGCAGATTTTGCAGCCTATATTAATTTACACTACTGCCCCTCCTATATGCTCAGCTCCTTGATGTTAGAAACCACATTTTATTCTTCTCTGTATCCTCACCTTTGCCTGATAGACTACCACGTACTAGTAGATGCTTAATCAGTGCTATTTGTGGATGAGCAGTTGAAATAATGATTGAAATTTCTGATATTGTGTATTTTATAATCTCATTGAATAATAACTTAAATTAAAAATTCCAATGTATTCCCTGAAAATGAAAGTTGTCATATTATTTTGGCAGGGTGGAGTTTGGTAAGATATGGCAAACAAGGTGTGATATCTGCAATGAATAAAGATTGGGACAAGCGGCCTGTGTGCCAAAGATTTTCCATTTCTGCCCCATATGTTTCATGCTAACCTTGCTCTTCTGTCCTGTGCTAGTTTCTCTGCATAACTCTAGTCTACTGGTCCTGTGTGACTTGTTTTAGGAACCATCTATTTTATAAATCATGACCCAACCATGAGTGCTGCACCATCCACATTGTATCTTCCAATATATGATTATCAGTCAAGTCCCACTGTTCTCCAATTTCTCCAATTGAAAATGTCCTATTAAATATATATATTAATGTCCTATTATACATATATAACTTCTTTTTTAAAGTAGGGTTTATTGAGAGGACAGGAAAGCTCCCACAGTGGGAGGGGACCCAATGGGGTTGCCCCTAAAACTTCTTGAGGGCAGCAATCTTGCATCTACATTCATTTTAGCCTATACAGCATCAAGCATACTACTACCTATACCGAAAGCACCCGAGAAATGTATTTTTGTACAATTGCATTTTTAAAAAAGGTTAGTCTCAAAGTCCTGAAAATCTGTCTTCACATGTTAGTTCTCCACTTAACACAGGGGATGACTTTGGATAAATTCATGCAAATACATTGGCCTCAGTTTCCCCATCTCTAAAATAATGAGATGGTGACAGAAAAATCTCTGTAGTCCCAAATCAACCTGCCATTCAAGGATTTTTACACATCTTTGAGGGTATTGTGCTTCAAGGAGGACTTTTGCAGTTTGAAATATCTCTTTTCATCTATAAAATGAGAGGGTTTCCTTTTTTTATTTTTCTTTGAAAAGAACTGAATTGTGAATGAATGGTGATTCTCTCCTCTTGCTTCAGCCCTTTTAAAAAGTCCACTTTCTAATAGAAAATTTGAGTCATGGCCCCTATACTAACTGGTCAGGAGCCCTTGATAAAATATTGTTATTGACAGAATGTTCTTCTTTTTTAATGCACTGATAAAGTAGCTTAGCAGAGCACATAGAGAGCAAACAAGGCAAAAAGAAAAAGCAAAGTTGGATCAGCTTGGAAGAACCAAGTCAGCATGGTAAGGTTCTTGCTGATAAAAGATCTGCTAAGAGCATACAACAAAAGCCAGCATAACCAACAAGACAATGGGACAAGGGACGTAAGACTCACCAGTGGTAGATGAGAGGCTATGAAAAAAAGCAAAGATACAAAAGAGCTGACTTGCTCTATTGACCCTTGAAGTTCATCTAGGATCAAATGTAAATGAAACCATTTTAGAGACTGTGATTTTTAACTCAGCAAGAAGAAAGGTCTGCATAAAGAAATCCCATCACAATCTGTCAAAAACCATCTATTGATTTAAAAAGATAAAACACAAAATGTTCAAAGGAGCATCATGAATATAATGGTATGGGTTAAGATCAAGTGCAGAGAAGATTCTACTAGCGGGACTATATTCTGCCATTGCAGGTGAACTGACTCTGTGATCTACCAGGTCTTTTACTGGAAAAGAGCCTCTGGCTACTACAACTTGATTTATCTAAATTTTAAAAATAAATGACTCCAAGGTTAATGTCTACATTAGTCCTCACAATGGTAGTTTGTTTATGCTATGGTCAAGATTTCAATTTGCCATCAGTTACTACTGAGCTAGTTGATTGTAGAAAACTCTTCATGGCCAGCATCTTGGTAATGCATTGAGGGAAACTGAACCCAAGAGAAGGCCAGCAAATTCTTCCTGCCCCTGGGTGATTTGATTCAGACATAATCCTTGGACAAATCAAAGCTTCCTTTTTCCCCGAAATCCTAAAGTTGACTGTGGAGAGAGATGAAATTACTCATTTTGAATATTTTCCTCTTCCCACTTCAACTTTCCTCCTTTCAATCTCTCCAAACCCCATCCACCCTTAACATCAGAAAAGGGAAAATTGTGGAAAGTTTCGCCAGATTTCTTTAAGGTGGCCTCCCACCTTCTACGGTGTCATCACCCAGCTTCCAGAGACTTCCTTCCTAATTGCCCTGCTATGGAAATGACAAGAGCCAGTCCAGAGTCAAATTCCTGTCTGGAAGAAGCGGAGAGGTTCCTCCCATTCTTTTAACCAGTTCCAGCCACAGGGAGCCTGTTCCAACCAGAACTCGGTCTCTGCTGAGGATCCATCAGCCACAGGACGCAGCCTGGACTTGCCCATCTGGTAAACAGCCAGGAGCCAAGAGGGCACAACCCAGAGGACTGGGGGTTCTTCCATAGAAAGGACAATTGACTTCCCCCTGCCACCCACCCTCCTCCCTCCTCCCAAACTTCTCAAAGGGAAAGGAGTGGGTTATGCCACTTTGAGCACCGTGTAAGGGAACCATTCCTTTCTCCCACACTTGCCCCGACCTTCTAAGGAATGGGGCTGACTTTGATTCTTCAGATTACATTCACAATTAAACTCTTTAAGACTTTGTACCCTGGGAAAACAGTAAACAACCCAACTCTTGTCCTCAGATAAGCAGGCGCGCGTGTGTGTGTGTGTGTGTGTGTGTGTGTGTGTATGTGTTGTGTGTGTGTGTGTGTGTGTGTGTGTGTGTGTGTGTGTGTGTGTGTGTGTGTGTCACTCAGGGGGCGGGGAGTGTAAGGAACTGAACTGAATGAGAAGGGATTCTTCAACTCCCAAGAAAGTCTCCACAAAGAGAAATGCACGTGGGTGAAACACCTTGTAATTTAAACCTATGTTTCTTCCAGCATCTCCAGTTCTCAGCCTGAGCCAGGCGTGGGATTTGATTTGGCTGCCCTTACGTTATAAAATGCACTACACAGCAGACACCAGGGTGCCAGGCAGCTCGTCGTGTAAAGCCTCCAGGCAGGCTGAACACCATTTTGTTTGACATTTCACTGACGACAATAGAACTGTCTGAAAATGCTCATATCCCTTCAAGCACAGGCAGGTGGGAGGGGAGGGGTTAACAAGATAAGCATACTTTGTGTGGGGCTCTTCTGAAATGTATTGGAAAAGCACATAGAGTCTTCTGAAAGCAAGTATGATTTGACTGGTGCATATTTCATGAATCCGTCAGGGTGGGAAACCATTCGGACTCAGTTTTTAAAGGGAATATCAATCCTGAAAGGAAAAATCATAATAATTCTGGAGTTTAAAGGAAAATATGCATTCACCTAAATAGAATACCCAAGACTACAATGTGGTGCTATGAGGGTTAGGGAACACATTCTGTATGGTCAAGCCTTACTCCTTACCCCATGACAGGGAATAAAATCATTCATTCATTCATTTCACAAATATTTACTGAATATACACAACGTTCATGAAATGTTCCTACCTTGCTAGAAGGTAGGTAGAACAGAGAAAGATACCCAGATAATCAGAGATGGATGTTGACCTTATGGAATTTGCAGTCTGATAGGGGAAACAATGCACAAACACCTAAGATCCTTCAGTGAGTGCAAGGCAGAAATGTTAGGCATGTTAGAAAAAGACCTCTAATGGACTGGGTTTTGGCACTCAAAGAGAAATTGATTCCAGCTGGGGCAAAGTATATTGTTTAGCTCTGGTATCCAACAGAAGACGGGGAGCCCTCAATAACCCATCACATCAAGAAAGGAGCATCTCCAAGACAACTTCACTTTCTCACCAAAATATGCAGGTACACATCCATGTGTGGTCTGAATTTCTATAACTTGTTGAGGCATTTCTTCTTTCTCTCCCCCAGTAATAGCAGTGGCGTAGATGTGTTCACACAACAGCTAAGTTTAACTCTGTCGTGCTGTAACAGAGTTTGTTTTACTAGTACAGTAGGTTCACTTTCCTCTGATTTTATAATGTTAGAAACAAAAAGAGAACAAAAGCAGGAGTTTACTCCAGGGTAAGGCTCTCACTCTCCAGGTTTGAGGTAGAGGTTTCTGCGAGCATCTTAGCATTGTGTGTGTTTGTTTGGCTTACTCTTGACAGAGACAATGGAATGCTTCCATGAAAAACCGTCCAACTCGTTCTCCATCTATGAATGAACAGAAGGCATCCCGTGGTTAAGGAGGGATAAATTTTCAGTGCCACTGGAGGCCTGCTGGCTTGCCCAGCCCACACCATTATTGTACCTACTCTGGCCTCCACATGCAATTTACTAAAGTTTGTGCTGCTTCATGGCAGGGTGATTTATCACTGACACCTCTTTGCCACTTCGACTGGGGGCCACTGCAATAGGGCAAGGTTCAAGAAAGTTGGCCGAAACTGAAGCAGACATTTTATCAGCTAACTATTGCATCTTCTGGTTCTTGACTTTTCCCTGGGAGCTTTTGCTTTTCATTTTGTTGGCTGCCTTTGACGCCTCTCGTGCAGCACACCCCAGGTTATTTTTTTTCTGAAAATAATAGAGCCTTCAGTACGCCGAGTTTTGTTGTTTGTTTTATTTTTATTTATTTATCTTTTTATTTTTGGCAAAAGGACATCAGGGTTCCTGACCTCTAACAAGAGTCTCACTTGTACACCATGGTTTTGAGTGTTAAGGAAATATTATTGAAGATACTGAATAGATGGGTAAACTGAGGCATGGAATTGTGTTGAGAGTTTTAAAATGAATGCAGGCCAGCAGAGGCCACTGGGAAATGTGGCTGTATGCCTGACTCACCCACTTGAAAACAATTCTATTCTATCGTCTGTTCAGTTCATAACTTCTTCACATTCTCCACCACTCGTTTATTTATTCACTTATGCATTCATTTAACAAATGAGTGCCAAGCATGAGAAATATTGCTGTGCACTGACAGAATGCTAGTGGTGGAAACAAAAAACGTGACTAAGATATAGGCAAGGAATTCACAATCTTGTGAGGGAAATAGTCAACAAAGGATACCAAAAGACAAAATGAATGAAATGACTGATAAAAAAGAAGTACCATCAAAGATCTGTCAGAACAAAGAGGAGGAAGACAGTGCACCTTAATCTGCCTATATTTAGAAACAGATTACAAAAATGCTCCAATTGTTCTTAAGTAAAATTTCAACTTGACCTGAGTTGGAAAAGAAAGAGAGTCATCCTATTCTTTTCCTCAAGATAATATATTTCCCCAAAAGTTCAACTTTCGAAATAATTTGCCAACCTCCTTTCTTTTAACTCCACTCCCACCCCAACACCTTCTTCATATTTCCATTCTTTTTGCTTATGTTGAAGCTACATTGTTTTGAGAGGACCAGAACCTGGAGTGCGAGTAGAAATAATGACATTTCTTTCCAGACTGGCCTACATGTTCACTCTTTACTAAGGAGAGATGCCTTTTCTTAGTCTAGGAAGCAAGGGCAATTTCATTTCAATGCTAGCTCAGTCCTGGCCTCTCCTGGGCACAGGCAGAAATGATACCAAACCATGCTGAATCATATACAGTGGTTTTACGATGAAGATAACCAGTCATAGGAGATTGGCTTGGCTATCAAATTCATTGTATGATACGGAAAAACAGCATCTCAAATGCGTCAGTCTTCAACTCCTTGCCCCCTCCTCTCTATGAAAGCAAACACTTTACTTTGCCTCACCTCTTCTAGGAGATTCCCACTCCATTTTCAGGGACTGTCAGCACTGTTTGAAGGAAAGGTTGCTCAATTAATGTTTACAGCAGATGTCCAAGTGTCTAAGGCAAAAAGTAAAAAAAAAAAAAAAAAAAACGCTTTTATTCCACTTCTTTTCTTAGAAAGGTGTCCAATCAGAAGGCTCTGGTATAGTTACCTTTGCATATATAAACTTCCATACAGCACCAGACCCAGGCAGCACCAACTTCCTTACATGGTTGCTTATTGAATTCCTCCCCTCATCCACGTTGCCAAAGTGTGTAGAGGTGTGACTGTCTGTCATAGCTCACACAGTCTTCATTTAAGACCATCCTATTCTATTCCCATATTATATACCAGACAGAAAGAAGATGGTCTCTTTCTCCTCTCCTCACTTTTATAGAAGTGCATAGATTCATGGTACATAAGATCAGAACATGTCAGTTTTAACTAAAACACATTATCTTTTGAAGTATGAACTACTTGAACAATTAGAATTTAAAAGATAAACCTTCAAGAGTCCTTAGAAGAAACATGTGAGCACAGTGTTTTCCCAAAATGCACAACTAGAGAACTAAATATGGGCCTGAAAGTATTTTGTTTCTAATTAGCTTTTCTAAAAATACTCTGAATAAGAGCGATCTTTCACTGACCCACTGTCAACCAGAGAAAATGATTATTTTGGTCATTGAAAGAGTTGTGTTTACCAATAAACTGTCATTGTCAATCAATCTAGGGTACCCTGCACTAAATACAAAAATGAATGGGAGAATAAATCTGTAAGTGGATAAATTATCTGCACACCAAACCCCGCAGGCCATGTGTTTATAAGTCAACAGCTTAAAATGAAAACATCTGATGAAGGTAATACACCTGTTAAAAGAGCATAAAATTCCAAACCCAATGGTAAAATATAAAGATTATAAAACCTCTTAAAGGAGCCATCAAAGCAAACTATTAAATGAATACATCTGCTCTGTGCTAGACTCTAGTTTATAAGTGCCACTCAAAATAAAAGAGATTTAGGACAAACACTTTATAAAAGGATGTGAAAAGCATTGAAGGGGACATATTTGGAAGACGATGAGCAAAAATGGAATGGATTCAGTTAAAAAGAAGAATTGACCCAAGTTCAGGCCAGGACTCACAGGAAAGGTTTTATGAGTCCCATTTTCATTGGAAGGGGTGAAGTTTGAGGAGATATAGCAGAATCATTTTTCATGTCTGACTGTATACTTTGGTTTTAGTCTACAGGCAAAGAGGAAAAAAATATGTTTAACACTAGATAGTTACCTGTAGTGAAACCTAATACCAACGAAGGGAAGGAGAGAGGGAGGGAGAGAGGGAGAAGCTAACTTCTAGTGGAGGCAGCTCCCATAAATTTCAGATTTGTAATGTTTCCAAAGAAGTATGGTAAGAGAGTTGTATTAATTGGACATGATTATATTTGGGCCTGATCCTCTCGAATTTGATTTTAGTCATGCTGCATTTTTCTGATTTTCCTGCCTCTCTGAACACTATTTCTCAGTGCCCCATCCTTTCAATGTTGACATGTTCCCTGTAATTCTGTTCTTAGCTACTTTGCTTGTTCTTTTTACTTTTCCTTGGCTAACCTTATTGCCTCTCAAGGTTGTCATTGCCATCACTGTAAGGATCCATGTCTCCAGCCTAGCCTGGCCCGCTCAGCCTCAGAGCCGGCAAGGTGCTAGCCACCACCATCGTGCAGGTTCAGGAAACTCAAAATATACATAATAGACCTTAATATACTCCCCAACCTCAGCTACTCCCTTGTCTCAGTTGGAAAGTAGTAACCCAATCCACCCAAATAAAAAATATAGTCATCCCCTTCAATTCCTCATCATTCTTAAATCTGTTCCTTCCTTTCTGTTCCGCTATAAGCCCTTTTGTTCAGGCCAGTGATCTCTCTAAAATTTGACTCTACCTTGTTATCTATCATTTCAGTGCTTCCACACTGACCTAGAGGAAGTTCTTAAACATGGCAGGAAAGCATGCCCTGAACTGGCCCCTACCAATGCCTCTATCCTGACCTCTTATCACTCCCTGCTTCCTACTTCCAAGAGAATGCTCTGCAACTCGCTCCTTTATCATACACTTGCTGAAGCTCTACCTGAAAGCCCTTTCTCGGCCTTCTTTCCTTATCTAATCATTTTTATCCTTTAAGAATCAGCTCAGATGTTAGTTCTTCCAGAAAGTCTTGCTGACCTCTTTGAGGCCCAGTTAGGTCCTTCTGCTCAAGGCTCCTCGAGTGCCAGGTATACTCATCTGCTACTACATCCAGCACATTATGATCACTGGTTTATGCATCGGTTTCCCTCCTAGACAGCCCAGGCTCTGTTACTCATTTCTATCTTCCATGCACCTAACAATAAACAATTATTAAATACAGGCTCTCTCTCACAAAACCACATACACACATACAAATGCTCCTTGACTTGTGATGGGGTCACAACCTGATAAATCCATCCTAAGTCATAAGTAACATAAGCTGAAAATGCATTTAATATACCTAGCCTACCAAAATCATACCTTAATCTAGCTTACCTTAAATAGGCTCATAACACTTACATTAGTCTATAGTTGGACAAAATCATCTAACACAAAGCCTATTTTATAATAAAATGATGACTATTTCATGGAATTTATTGTATTCTGTTCTAAAAGTGAAAAACAGAATGGTTATATGAGTACTCAAAGTATGGTTCCTTTCACACCATCGTAAAGTCGAAAAATCATTGAGTCAAACCATCGTGACTCAGGGACCATCTGTAAATTCTACTCATAGATATTTTAAAGATCTACATTAACATGCCAGTAAAGTAAAAACTTTATATAAATATTTCATATATATATTTCATATATATATGTACACACACATACACACATATTCTGGTTATGTTCTTGTTTTTATTGTATTTTGTAGCTGAAGAGTAATTAGATGTTTCACTTTTTCTTGAAATCAAATTTGAGCTTGAGTCTTACCAAACTTTTTAATAAAAATAACAATAAATAAGTAATCATTTCTAAGCACCTATCTTCTTGCAACACTGTTCTAGGTGTTTTGTATTTCTGAATTAATTTATCCTTTCTTTAGTTCCAGGCAGCTTGGGGTCTAGGCATTACTACTCCCCCCATTTACATAAATGAAGGCCTTGGGAATAACTCATTCAGGCCACACACATAAGAAGGGATGGAGTCTTGATCCAGCCCAGGTTCTTCAATTGGACTACACTGACCTCAATCAAAACTCAGATCTCTACTACTGACCTCTGTATCATGGAACAGAATTGTGCCATGTTGCAAAAAATTCACAGACTGAATAACCCGTATGGAAATGAACACTAACTAGTCAGCATGTGTCCTTGGGACCCCTACTATGACGAGCATGAGTCCTTTTGTTATTGGATCATGAAGAAGCCATGGAGTACCAAGATTAAAATCCATGGTGGCAGGAGGGTAGCCACTGAAAGAACCCAAGCAGCAGCTACTTACAACTAGCATTTCAATAGTTTCCTAACTGGTACCACCATAATGGCACACCCGCATGACTATCAATCCTGGTCTAATTCATCAGAATAAAGGTGACAGGAAAAAAGTTCTGACGAATTTCAGAGTTTGATGTTTCACTCTCCCAAAGATCATAATTCTTGGATACAGCTGCCATTGATTTGAATTTCCTTACATGTAAAATCCACAATTTCTGGTAGAAGAATGGAGGCAATAAAATTATTCTAAGCTACTGGGTTCTTTTATTCTGTATTCCCAGGCCCTGGAAGAATATTCAGCACCAAATAAGCACTAAACAAGAATTGTTAAATAAGTAGCTCGCCATAACTGGATTAAATGTTAGGTCAACCTGGGGAGTAAGCAGAGCACTGATATATAAAAGGTGCTAAAGCACTGATGTAGACAAAATGAGAAACAGTGTGCTATATCTGCAGAAGGAAAACTTGACTAAATTGCTCAAGGTGGAAAGATGAAACCCCTGAGATGTGCTCACATCAAAATAGACAATCTTTCAATGTCCACCTGAAGATGTAACCCCGGTTTACCACAAGGCTCTTGTATGGTTCAACCACAAGTGCAAGTTTGGGGCCAGAGCTGAATTGCTTGGAACAATAGGAGTGAGACTGATGCTGCTTTCTGGGGTCCTCCCACTCACACATTGCTAAAAGCAGTTCTGGTCTTTCTTCAGTTGCAAAGTATGAGCACTGCTGAATGTCAATGACAAAAGCAGTAGCAGGCAGTTTACTAAGAGGAAGAAATGTGGCATCCATTGTGGGGGTGGGGAGGGAAGGTTAGGAATGGCTTCACCCTCAGTGGGAGAAGACTGAAGTATCTCCAAGGTTAAAATAATACTGGAAATGTCAATACCACATCTGCTTCCTTCTGTTGCAAAGCGTTTGCCTACAAACAATAACAATAACTAAAATAATACCTGCCACCTTTTTTTAAGTACTCGTTGTGCCGTAGGCCAAATTTTATAGGCTTTTCTCATTAAATCTATTTAACAATCCCACGAGGAAAGCATTATCATTGCATTTTACAGCTGAGTGTTAACAGGGCCTAAACTCACTAAGGAAATTCTCAAAACATGGCTGCTGTCCAACATCTCTGATAGGTTTGCAGACCCCATTGTTTATCACGAGAGGGTATCACATTGGGCATAGTTACATTTTAGTATCCTAGACATCTTTAAATGAAATCATCTCAAGTTTCATGGAGATACTCCGTTTTATTTGCTTTAAGTCCCCAAATCAGGTTTGAAGTTCCTTTTCAGACTTGCACATAAAGAATGTTTATATTGCTGCCATGGCTTTAAGCAAAATCCCTCTCCACCATATGAATGGCTCTGAACTTGATTTTTGGTGTAGTAGCCTTTACGCAGCTGCCTACCATTGTGCCATTCCTTGTATTCCATGTATACTCAGGACAGGATATAAATAATAAATAATAGCATTTCTTATGTTTGCTTTGCACCATCCAAGACGTCAATCATATTGTGGGAAGTAACGCCTTCTCACTGCTGACATTTAGGTACAAGGCTGAAGGACTATTTCTCCAGTCAAGACTTCAATGCAGTTTTCTAATATCTTAAAGATCAACCTTAACAACAACAACGATAATGACAAAGGCATGAAATTTTATCAGTACAAGGTGTAAGAAAAGAAAGGTTTTGAAATATGAACAACCCTCATTATTGATTTTTTTTTTAAATCCAAAAGAGCATATACCACTCAAACTCTGGGGACAAAAATAAATCATTGCCGAGAGGCCATCTGAATGAGAACCAAAAGCACCCTTTGGGGTGAAATGGACTTTTTTTTCCTCCCCTCTCTGCCCAGACTCTCAAGGGGACAAACTCACGCAGGAAAGTGACCCTGGAAAGAATGGGTTAATATAAGCCGCACAGGGCACTCAGTGATGCCTTAAATAATCGTCACATGGCCCCGATAATCTGTCCCATGCTGTCAGCACTGAGTTAGTCATAATAATATCAGATAAGAGCTGTTCAAAGTGACACACTAACCAACATGGGAGCCACATGACTTTCTGGCTTGACTACTGCCCTTCAGCTGAACTTTGGCTTAGAACGAAAGGCTCCCAGAGGCAGCCCGGCACATGCCGCTGTGTGGAGTGTCCAGTGGCATTTTCCGTGACTAGGGCTTCTGTTGCTTCACAGTCCCAGTGAGGGGCAGCTGGGGCCCAGTGACAGGGAGTTGCCTGCTCACCCCACCTCTGGGGCCAAGGAAAGGGAATTGGCGGCTGTAGTGCCTACTACCTTTCTGAGCTTGTGCTGGAACTCCCTGTCCCTTCCACAGCCGATTAGTTTTGCAAATGTGTGTGTCACGGGTTATGCCAAGAGCCACAGCAGGAAAACTCGGACCCCCAAAGGGAGTTTGTGCTGGAAGAGGTAGAGAAGGAATGTGACTCTTGGCTAAGAGGACACAAAGGCAAGGGCAGGAAAGGAAGGAGAAAAAAAAAAGGAAGGAAAGTGATTACCTCTGGGTGAAAGGTTGTTATGAACTGGCTATGATTTATTTGTACTTTTCTGATTCCCCACTTACTACCTTTAAAAAAAAAACAACTCCAGCATTTTTTCAATTTTGACTTTAAAAAGTAAGGTCATATCTATTCTTTTTTAAAGAAGGAGAATGAAGGAAACAAAGAATAGTGGAAGAGAGGAAGAAAGGAAGGTGACCCATTCACTCACTGATTCATTCATAAAGCAGAGAGAAGAAAGGAAACGAGAAGGGAGGTCATCTGACATTGGACTTGAGAACATTTATTGGCCGTGTGCCTTTGGCGTACTTACCTAACGTCTCTCTCTAAGCTTTATTATCCTCAGCAGTAAAATGAAAAAATAATACCTAATTTACAAGATTGCCATGAGGATATAAAGAGGTAATATATGTAAATGGCTAACAAGTGGTGGGTGTTCGATAAACAACAGCTCTTGGGAAACCACAAAAGCTATGATCATCCGTGGAGTCAAAGACACCCAGGTTCAAAACCTGGTGCCATGACTTATTAGTGTATGATCTCAGACAAGTTATTTCTCCTTCCTCAGTCTCAGTCTCCCATGTCCAAAACAGGGATAATAATACTACACTTCAAGGTTGTTGAAAGGAATTATTGAGGTAATGATTTACACTTAGCACAAAGTCAGGTACATAGCAAGTATACAGTAAACAGTAACAGAAACTGTAATAGTGGTGGTAATGGCAGGTAGGAAGGTAGAAAGAAGGCAAATCTATTCATTTATTCAACAGATAGAGATATCAAGACATACAAGTAAAAGCAATAATTAGACCAAGGCATAAGGAAGAGATGACAACCAAAGGCATTGATCAATAAAGACTGAAAGTGGTCTAAAAAGAGTCAAATACAGAAGAAGACAGAGAAACATAAAGAATACCCTGAATGGAACTAATCATGCCTTCCTTAGTTGTGAATAATGTAGTCCACCCTCTTGCCTGGGGGAGGCTATGCTATTATGCTATTCTTCCATTCTTTTCTCTCTTTATTATTATTTTTACTATAAAGATGTGGGGTACAATTCAGGGTTAGGTATACAAACATCGATTATGCAGGTACCCTTATTAATGAGGCATGCCCCTCCCTCCCCTAGCAGTTTCCCTCAACTGCCAATCCCACCCACCTCCTCTGACAGTGTCCCATTACTGTCAAACATATTCTTATAGTATTATAATCGTTCAAGGTCCACTTATGAGTGAGAACATATGGTACTCTGTTCTTTGTTTCTGCGATACATCACTGAGTATGATCTACTCCTAATCCATTCAAGTTGCTGCGAAGTTCATATATTTGTCCTTCTTTATGGCTACACAAGGAACTCAAACACGCCAAAAGGAAAAAAACAAACAGCCCCTTTAAAAAAGTGGACAAAAGACATGAATAGACACTTCTCAGAAGAAGATATACAGGCAGCCGACAGACACATGAAAAAGTGCTCAGCCACATTCATCATCAGAGAAATGCACATCAAAACCACATTGAGATACCACCTAACTCCAGTGAGAATGGCCATCATAATAAAGTTATTCTTTCATTCTACAGCCCAGTCATATGGAGTGATTTCTCTCAGATCATACAGCTAATAAGTAGCATAAACTGGGGGCTAAACTTCAGGCTTGTGCCCCTAGTATGCTCTTTTAGGAAAGACAGGTGAGTAAGAAAAAACGTAACAAAATATTACCTGTAGGTAGAGAAGCATTAGCAACTAAACAAAAAGCAATAAAAGGAAACAGACAGAAATTCTTATTTACATTTGGAAAAAAATGGAAAAAAAGCTACAGCTTTTTTAAATAAAAAGATATTTTGAAAAAATAATTTTTTAACGACTAAGAGATATAAAATTGTATTTGGTAGAAAGGCATCTATTGGAGTAAATTGTAGAACTAGCATTTCATGGAGAACTTAAGAAGGAAGAATTCCAGTAAGAAAGAGGACAGCTGGACTTTTCCTGCTAATGCACTCAAGTCTGATTGTTAAGTGTATTGCATGTTCTAAGGTTTCCCTGACGAAGGTCTGTAACAATTTGTTCTGAAGAGGAGAAAGCCACCAATACATGGGACTCGGGAATCAGAGTCTTAGTACTCTAGGCTGTTAACATCAGACAGGTGTTTCAAGTAGAAGAAAGAACACTTGCATTGGCCAGTTGGGCAGACTCTTGTGAATCTAGTGGCATAAAAACTAGAAAACCCTAAGGGGAAAGGGAAGTTCCATAGGAAGGAGTTGAGACCAATGCCTGGAGTTTCTTCCCATTTATTCTGGTGCCAAAACATTTGAAAACTCTGTGAATTTTTTTTTTAAGCAGGGGCCATTCCCTTTCAAGAAGCCAGATGGAATTCTGGAACAGAAAACAACCAAAAAGGATGAAGTCTGACTCTTTCTTTTGTTAATCAAGAGCTGTGTGGACTTGGGCCTGACCCTAAAGTGCACAACCTTTCTTGCTTTTTCCTTCTTTGTGGGAGAAAAAAAGTCCTCAGCTTGTTTTGGAGAATACATGAAATAGATAAAATGAGTGTGTCTGGCTGTCTGGTACCTTGGAAGTTATTAATACTATTATTTTCACTTTTCTTCCAGGAGTGTGTGTTTGCAGTTCCGTCTTCCCTACCACACAAATGGCTGGTTTGTTGGACTACCTCACTTGTTCATCTCATACAGGTTGGAAGCTTATGAAGCTGAAGTAAGAGAAACTAATGTGAAAATGAGCAACAGAGGAAACTAGATAATGGGAAAAAGAGAAGCAGCATGATTTAATCTTAAGGAAAATAGCCTACTGGGCCAGCAAACTCTGAGAGGCTAGAAAGCATTTTATTTCAGACAGCTTTCTGGCTATCACCTTTAGTTTATGAGAGGTAGCCTTGCCTGTGCCATGTATATAAATCATCCCTGCCCATTTATTAATAATCATAATGCCTCCTTTTATATAGAGTTCTTTAGTTTGGAAGGCATTTTCACAGACATCTCTTAATCATTCGTGTGCCATAGGGTATCAGTAGCTGCCAGACACTCATCTGCTGGGGTGAGCAAAGCAACCCTTTTTTGGGTTATGTAAATAGGAAGCTCACAGGCACCAGTTTCCTCAAGAAAGATGTAATGTGTCCCGTGTGGCCTAACTAGCAAAGTGTCTCCCAATAGCCTTTGCTGTGCAGAACTGTCCACTAGGGAGTGGTGAACAAATTGGTTTAGAGGCTAAGGAGACCCCTGAAAAGAAAAAAATTGAAAGGTTCCATTTGATGTCCAATGTTATTGAAATTCCTCAGATAGATTTAGAGTCTATCTTACTCGGTGATATCACAGAAGCAAAAAACAGAGTACCATATGTTCTCATTCATAAGCGGACTTTGAACAATTATCATAATACTATAAGAAAGGGATTGGCGGTAGTGGGAAACTGCCAGGAGAGGAGGGTGGAATTGGCAGTTGAGGGAAACTGCCAGGGGAGAGAGGGGCACACCTCATCAACAAGGGTACCTGCATAATGAACATTTGTAGACCTAACCTTGACTTGTACCCCACATCTTTAAAATAAAAAGAAATAGAAAAATAAAACGGGGCAGTCTCAACTAATGTTCCAAAGAAGGACCCACAAGAAAGGTGGGAGTATAAATGAGTGACATAAGGAAGGATGAATTTGGCTGAGAATGCAAACCTGTCCAGTACCTGCTACGCCATCTTGGTATAATGCTACGAGAAGCACGAACTCAGCGTGTAAGTGTGATGAAAAAAAGTGGTAACTTGGAGCTAAAACAAAAGGGCATCCCTGGATCTGCGCAGATATCTGTAGCAACAAAAGCCCCTACAGTGCTATACAAGGTCAATGTTTAACAGCGACACCGTGTGGCAGCAACTGAAATAGCGGTGCTAGTAGACAGCGTGGCGTCCTGCTCTCCCGTCATAACCTGCTGTTAAAAAGGAAAGAAAAGAAAAGAAAAGAAACTGAGCTCTCTGGACTAAATTCATCCCTAGTCACCTGGAAAAAGTGGGACTATAATCAGACTTTGACTTCCTGCTAATAATGGCACCCGAGAATTTTGACTAATTAGAGTAGTAACAAGACATAACTAAATGTGTGGCCCATGTTGGTGATCATATAGGTTACATTTACAGGAAACATTGAGTAACAACTTGGGGTCAGACACTAAGACCTAGGCAAATAGGTTATTATTAGTCCCACTTTATAGCTGAAGAAACTGAGGCTTATCTAGGTTAAGTGACTTGGTCAAGACCCCATCTAGGGAGTAAAGGAGCAGATTCCTTTCCAATGGAAGTGATCCTAGGTTTTAAAAAATTGCCACTTCATTTCTGTCCTTCAGAACCAAGTGGAGTATCCCACTAGACCTTGCCAAATTGTCTCTGCATGTGAGCTGCACCCTTTCACAAAGCTCCCCTGTCTTTTCCACTCCCCTACATGTACTTGGGCGGAAACCAAGCTCGAGGTTCTGCTCACATGCTTGTGGTTTGGCTCCCAGCTGGGGATCACATTCTCTGCTCCACAGGCAAAGCCAAGGATCCTTCTTGCAAAATACTATTGGTGTCCTGGTGCCACCTCCTGAAAGAGCTGCCCATGATACCAGCATGCCCAGGAGGTGGGGTGAGAAAGATCAAGCACTGGCAACCAGAACATCCAACAAGAAAAGATTATGCCTGCTCTTTCTCCCATTAAGTTTCACAAGGGTCATAGACCTGATCATTAATAAATATAACACCTTCAGGAAACCTCTCAACTATAAATCGGTAAAAGTAAAGTGAAACAACATCCAGCAGTATCTAATATACCAATTTTGGGCACTTTGTTTCTGCCCATATACTTGGCAGAGAAAGAGCAAATGACCACGTGTTTCTGGCTCATAGGTACTTTTCCTAGCTGTATTATCATAATTATAACGTTAATAATATCAATATTTATATCAGGATCACTTACTGCACAACTCCAAGGGATGCTATTTACATAGAATACAATGTGAATAGCGCCCCCCAGAGGTGTGCAATATGACTTTTCCCATAAAATACTTTTCTTATTCTTGGCATCAAAATTACTTACATGCAGCATCTGATTTTATCATAATGACAAACCATGTGGTTGGCATTTGCATCTCTTTTACAGAAAAAATAATGGGTACTGAGAGTTTAAATGATTTGTCTATGGTCATTCAAGTAGTAAGTTGCAGAATCAGGATTCATACTCAGGGTTATCTGATTCCAGAGTTCATATTGTTAACTGTTTCAGTATACTAATGATGCCCTAGTAAAACAGTTAAATATAAATTTTCAAAAAAGAATTGCAAAGTTCTTTTTTTTTGAAATGTTTACCCTATATTAATAAGCAAGCATTTAATTCTATTTTTTCGAGAAGACTAAGGTAACTGGCTTAAAAGCTCTACTCCTCTTAACATGTAAGACTTTTAGTATATTTGTTCAACTTAGTGAATATTAAGTATTGAAGTGACTGCATATTAATTCATGCCCGCAACCAGAAAAAAAGTTTAATCAGTTTCATTTAATTTTAAATAAGCCAATATCATCACAAAGCTTTCAAATACATCTAATTCACCAAAATAATTCCAAGAGGTAATAATAATAGCTATCATGTATTGAGTACCTACGGTGTACTAGGTGCTACTTTTATTTTCATATATTAGCACGTCTACTCCTCAAAACACCCATATAATGTAGGCACTGTTTTTAGCTCTGCTTTATACAGATACATTGAGGGACTTGCCTAAGATCACACAGCTACCACATGACAGAGTCAGAATATGAAGCAAGCAGTCTGGTTTTGGGTTCTACTCTATTGCCTGTAAGATAGGAAGGGTGATGATCAACAGGACTTGGAAAGCAGCAGAAAAAGGTAAGAAACCTAATCATGTAAAAATAAGCAAGAAACAGGATTCCAGAATGGAGCAAAGCACCAGCTTCTGCATATACTGGACGTCACAGGCATAGACTTCCAGGTAATGCCCAAGAATACGTAGGCACTTCTGTGCAAAGTCACTAAGAAGACCAGAGACCATAAGGAGGCACCATGTAGGGCAATTGCTACAACAACAAACCACAAACTTCACAGTCCCAGAATGATGTACCTCTTGCACACAGAACAGAGAGAGAAAGAAGATGGACGTTATCATAAGATTAAAATATCCCCAAGGTCCCTATGTAGCTTCCACTGATTTATCTTACTTTTGCTGCCTCTACAGTAGTTTTACAAGTGAAATCCATCTTTAATTTATTTGATGTCCTTTTCCCCACCAACATAGAGAGGTTGATCAATCTTCAAAATATCCTCACGCAGTGTGTACAGATGCATTCAAAAATGCTGCTGATCCTGTCTGTACCAGGAAATTGGGGCAGAAAGTTCCACCACTTCTGCCCAAAGTAAAACTTGGCACTAAGCCAGAGGTAGAACTGTGGATCATTCCCAAGAGTCCCTATTCCCAGCCCACAACTTCCTTTTTCTTTTCAGTGGAAAAGAAATAACCCAGGACATTACATTCTATTGACTCCTTTCTACATTTTCTACCTATTAAAACAAGCTACAATTTCTGCCTATCTTCAACAGGTCTACTTCTTCTAGAAAGGTAAGACTTTATTGCCAACGTTCCCATCATTGAACATAAATTCACTTGTTGAAACATTACTCTCCTGCCCTGCACCCCGCAAGACTGAAAAGGTTAATACATCTCTACTAGGGACCGAAATGGTCTCTCTGCCTTTCTCTCCCTTAGGGGTAGAGCAGAGATCCTCTGTGGTAGTTCTTTCTGCCTCATCATCACAGTCCATTCAATTATACAACTCCTCATTATTTAGGATCAGTTCCTTTACACAGTGTCCCAAAGGGAAGTGCCTTGACAAACATCCCATTCATCTCAATAGGACTTTGCAAAGTCAGAATAATATGCATAAGCACAGCTGGGCTCGGAGGTATGTACTCCAAAAGAAACTATCGAGTGCTGTTGTGGCACATGGGAGACTTGAGGTGGCCAAAACGCGTCCTATGAGATCCAGAGTCAAGATTGCGGAGAGGTTAAAAAAATAAGTGCACTAAGGAAGTGGAAGAGCTGTACCGACCCAGGAAGACGAGTAAATATTAAGTTTTTGCTAAGTATTGTATCTGATTCTTACCTTGGGTTTAATTTCAGCACCTTTGAGTATCCCGAGTAAGAACTGTTACAGAGAAAATCTGAGAAAACCATGAAAAGTCCCTCCTTGGAATGTAGAGACACCAAGGAACGCTTCTTTGTTTACAAGGAAAAATTCCCATCTTTTCTTGGTTAACCATTTTGTGGGTTATTCATTTATGCATTCTTTCATTAAATTATTACACTCTTAGCAAATGTCATACGTTATGCTAATCACCACAGGATACTGTAACAAGTAAGATATGCCCTGCAGTATAGACAGAATAAACAGATGTAATCTACGAGACCGATTAAGATGCACAATGCGAAGGAAGGGGAAAACAAAGAAGGACTGACTCCAGAGATGATGAGGAAGGACTCCTTGAAAGTGCAGACAATGAAGGGGAGGGGCAAGAGACCTAAAGAAGAGAAGGACACTTCATGGAGTGGTAGCAGCACAATCCCTTTCGTTAGGCAGGTAGCACAATGAGAAAAGAGGGAGGCTTGAGCAGGATTAGAAACAAACAAGAAAGCTAGAAGGTCCAAGAGGAGATAAAGGACAATGACAGGGAAGTAGCCCTTCCTTTCATCTCTTGGGACATTACTTTCGCATAGGAGAAGTAGGAGTTGTAAGGAGACAGCATATCTGCTGTCCAGCAAAGGTCACCTGTCAGTGTCTGTGAGGTATCCCGTGGCTACCCCTTGGTGTCAGGGAGAAACCTCTCCAGCTGCTCTTGTTCAGATGCTCAACAAGGCTATTTTGGGCTGGACGGGGTCCATGGTGATGATTGCCCAGCCTGGGCAGCTTACCCAGTGTTGCTTTTTAGCATTCTGTTTTCCTTGTCATTTAGTTTTCTACCATACAATTACTGAAATAAGGAAAAAAAGAAAAGAAAAAGAAAAAGGAAGAAGAACATGACTACGTCTTATTTTTAGTACTCAAATCAATGGTGGCAACCTCCTGTGCATTTCAATAGCCACTTTGCATATAAAAATTCCCCAAAATAAAGCATAGTAAACATATTAAAATCCATAATGGCATTTTTCTTGCTGTTTCTAAATACGTTTGTTTGTTTTGAAATACCAAAATGGCTCAGCCCAAATTAAAGACTAATTCATTGACAGATGGGCAAAATAATGTATAAATGCAATGAGCATTCTTAGAAATGTGTATCTCACCTTATTACCCTCTGGGTCAAAGAACATTTCGAAAATAACAACTATCTTTTATTTCAACACACTCTTTTTTCCAAAGAACCAAAGCACATTTTAAAGATTATCACGATCACAGAATTCTATGGTGTAAGGAAATCTCAGAAGTATTCCTATCTTTGCCCATGTTTGAGCATATGCAGAAAAATGAATTTCTATCTCATCTGAAAATTAGAAATAGGGAAAGGATTGGGGGTAGATCACTAATAAGTACCACAAGTTAGCAAGATCTCCAGTTCAACACTAATAATGGCTACCATCTAACCAACAATATGCAAACACTAATGCAGGGAGCTTTACATACACTGTCATAATTAAACACTCACCACTTGAGAAGAAGATGATTATTTCCCTATTTTTATCGATCAGAACACTGAAGCTCAATGACACATAACTAGTAAGGGATGGAGAAAATGAGAACCTTCAGGGTCTGTTTTTGTTTTGTTTGTTTTCTGGTTTGTTTGTTTTCAAAAATAGCATATTATCTCTCAATAACAAGGAAAAAAAGGTCATTCTTATTTATTTAAGCCAATACTTCTTGGAAGTATTCAGAATCTGCATATAATAACTATTTGGATTTGAAAATATATTTTACATCCTTTTACTTTCCTAGAATCTTTCCTAGAACTTTAAGTTCTCATGGTTCCCCTAATTTGTCTAAATTTCTAAAATGTAACCAATGATTTACCAGAACCTATAACTTCCTTCATCAGTAATTACATTACTGAATGCATATTAAGTACCTTCTTCTGCCGTGTACTTTCTCCACAGAGGTGAAAAACTACCACCCTGTCTAGAGGAACTCAAGAGATGTGCAGAAATAGCTGCAGCCATGTAACAAACTTCATCTTGTAACAGAAAACTGTGCAAGATGCTACCTGGAACATGGAAGAGAAAAAGTGCCGACTCTACCATTTGCTTCAGGGAAACTCCAGAAGGAGATGACATTTCATTTAAATCATAAAAAATGAGTTCGAATTTTTCAGGTAACCTCAACAGACAATTTTCTGAGGAGGAAGAACAGAATGAGGCACATTCAAGTTTTTCTACTTGAGAATATGTGATGTTTTCTGCTCTCTTGTTAACAACAAACAAGCAAACAAAAAAAGAAATCTTGTATCTTTACTGACTCATCAACTCTATATGCTAATGATAATATCAAATGAACAGTAATTGTATGGTCGGTAAGAGTAGCATTATGGAACCAGATGACATCAACAAGGAAGAACGTGAACAATTCAATTAAGTCATGAAATGTTTATAGTTAATTAGTTCATGGGACTTTCAAGTTCTCTGGGCTTTCTGACAAACTAAACCCAGGCTTCACAAAGAGTCAGTCTGTAGGATATAACTCAAATTTGTCTGGGTCCTTCTTGGTTGATTGCTACTTAAAAACCCCAGTCCATGATTATTCCCTTCTAGACTCTATGACACAACTTAGCTCAAAATAAAATAGATTATTTTTTAAAGCCCCAGATGTAAAGAAATATCACAAACCACAGGTTAAAATGTAGCTTCCTAGAAACACCACATAAAATTAAATTTGCTAAACAGATACCTTGGCAAAAATAGATCCTTAAATTAATGAAAAGAGTTTAAAAAATTTTAATGTCTTTTGCCTAAAATGGATTAACTAATCCATTTTGCAGAAGGAAAAGTCACAATTCAACTCACAGAATACAGTGTGATATCCATTATACTGGATCAGGTGGGCCATTGATATAAACAAAAAACTTTGAACTCACCTTCTAAAATGGAAATAATAACCCACCTTTAACCTCATCTCTGAAGGAACTTATAAACTTATACTCCGTTCCACATATACTCATTTTAGAAAGGAGAATGGCCCTGGTGATGGATTTCCATGTCAGAGGGCACCAGTGTTGCTTTTTGGAGCAGGAATTCTGATGCAAGACATTCTAGCTATACAGGAGCCATGAACAGTCCTAGGGCACAGTGTCACAGCTAAGTGGGCTTAATATCCATTGATCCTTTCAGGTGTTATTTCCCTGGATACATGTTGGACATTGCCACTAAAGGAACTCCTTGCATGAACCAAAGAACAGCACCAACCACCACTACATCTTAAAGAATGACTATATCTTTCCTTTTCCTACTTTCCTCTTCTACTAAGAATGATTTTCATTAGATTTGGAAACCATCATTTCAGAGAGTGGCCCGAGCTCTTTGTCCTTTCTATGTTAAACTGGGCAAAGACCTTAGCTCTTCAGATTAACAACTGAAGAACAGAATATAATAAAAGCAGATACAGTCTTTCTGTTAGAAGATAGTGCATTTCCAAATAGCAAAGCATAAAGAAGAAAGAGAAGAACCACAATCTCATGGAGTTTTTACCTTAATGAATGATTTTCAAATTTCACCTGTTGTCATACTCATCCAAGTATGTTTTAAAATTTTGCCATCAATAGCACAGTCCTCTATGTGTGGGATACACATGGAACTGATGAGAAACAAAAGGAGTAAGACATTGCATTCACTGAAGAACAGCTGAAAATTTCCCTCTGAGAAGTGACCTAGTATCAGTATTTAGATTTTGATTGTATCTAAATGATTTCCAATTTTCTTGTCAATTCTGCATGGTCAGGTTCAACAAAACCAGTGGATTTTTGCTGTTAATAATCTAAAAATTATATTTTTCTGTTTGCTCTGGCTTAACCTATCTAGATATAGTATATTAAGAGCATCCCAAATAAGCATAGGGTTTAGAACAAATCTTAATTTTCTGAAACACTCACATTACTGTTATTTATTTAAAATTCACTTCCACACTTATTGAATCTGTGCAGCTCTGTTTGCACCATATCCCATTTAGCACTCATACACTCAGTATTAGTAAATTGGTCCCTTTGGGAATCTAAACTTAGACGCACGTAACACTACATCTTGGAATTCATAATTCTTTCATAATCACCTCCCATTTGGCATCTGTGAACTCACAAAGGCAGGTTTCCTCAGTAAAGATCTGTTCAAAGTCCAATATTTACATAAACAATGTCTGTTTGGAGTATAGGTTTCTTCATGCACCAATAACCTCTCCATCTATGTTGGTCTCTAAATTTCATGTTAAATAAACTTTAGCACGACAGAAATACTTCAAGCAATTTTCACCATTTTTTTCAGCACAAAAAGTCATGTAGACAGAATCTAAGGAGGTGTTTTGTGAATTTTTAATGGAATAAATGCGAGTACAATTTGAATTGTAAGTATCATTTGAGTTACAGGAATAATTGGAGCATTTTTATATTGTCTTCATCCCTAGGCCTGAATATCTTTGGGAGTGGGGACTACTTACTGAGCACGTGGCCCAGCAAATACCCATAGAATTAACGTTTTAGCTAACCTGAGTTTGTTTCATTGTGAGATAAAGAAGTGCATTTTTATCTTTCTGTCAAAATAGGACTTTGACTCTATGTTCTTCTTTTAATGTGTGCCCACTACATGCCTAAATTCTCTCCATATTGAATCATTAATGCTTAAAAAGAATAATGCATAGCATTGCTATGGTTTGATAAAGCTGGCATTTACAAATACAAAGAGGTATTGCCTTTCTGGACAGTAAGTTACCAATATAAATGTAAAGCTTTTTTCCCCTAAATGCCCAAATTTATATAGAGGAGATTATTATAAAGAAAACAACTTGAGAGATTTAAGAAAATTTATAAAGGTCATTCACGTGACTTTACTTGCAATATTTGATAAAATGGGAAAACCTCCAAGTCTATCAGTAGGACATTGGGTGAATCAGTCAGGAAACGTCTATGCATTACAAAAATGCAATGATGCCCTATCCCCCCAGAAATAGAAAATAACTCCCCATTTCTTAGATTGATAAGGCGTAATTTCGCAGTGGGAAAACCCAGCATACGTGACCTAATGTGCCAGGCTCCTAATGTGCCAGGCACAATGGGCTTTATATATATTAACCCCTATTGGATATATGAAGCAATCATCCTTATTTTAAAGATCAGGAAACTGAGGCTCAGACCTGTGAACTGACTTTCCCAAAGTCATACACCAATAGGTGTTAGAGCATGATATACAGAGCCCATAGCATGATATACAAAGCCTATAACTCCAGTCTAACCATGAGAAAATCATCAGACCATCCCAACTGAGGCACATTCTACAAAACATCTAACTAGTCTTCCTCAAACTGTCAAGATCATCAAAAACAAAGAGAGTCTAAGAAACTGTCACCGTCTGGAGAAGTCTAAGGAGACATGCTGACTAAATGTAACATGGTATCCTGGAACAGAAAAAGGATATTAGAAAAAAAAAGAAAGGTAAATGATTAAAAGTGTAGAGCTTAGTTAATAGCCATGTATCAATATTGGTTCATTAGTTGTGGCAAGCATGCCACCATAATATAAGACAGTAAATCAGGTGAAACTGAGTACAAGGCATGTGGGAATTCTGTTTTCTTAACAACTTTTCCATAAATCTAAAATGATTCTAAAATAAAAAGTTTATTTGAAAGAATGCAGTCATGAACAATGATGGTAAATAAACTTGTGGACTCCCTCCAGATTAGATTAGGTGCTGCTGCCTGGGACCCCAGCACCCTGAACTTTTTAATTTAATTTAATTTAATTTTATTTTATTTTATTTTATTTTATTTTATTTTATTTTTTTGAGTTGGAGTCTCACTCTGCCACCCGGATTGGAGTGCAATGGCTGCTCCCGGCCACCACAGCCTCGAACCACTGGGCTCCAGCCATCCTTCCGCCTCAGCCTTCCAAGTAGCTGGAACTACAGGTGCGCACTACCACGCCCAGCTCATTTTGATTTATTGTAGAGATGAGGTCTCACCAAGTTGCCCAGGTGGGACTCGAACCCGTGGGCTTAGGCAATCCACTCACCTCAGCTTCCCAAAGGCGCGGGATTACAGGCTGAGCCACTGAGCCCAGCTGAACTTCTTTTATTTTAGAACAAGATCACACATATCTGCTTTTTTAATTGTCTCCCTCCCACCTCATGAAGGCAGAGGTTAACATCATCCTGTGTGAAATCTTCTAGTAGTATGCATGGCATTTATTAAGTACATATCA
This sequence comes from Carlito syrichta, assembly GCF_000164805.1. NCBI lineage: Eukaryota > Metazoa > Chordata > Mammalia > Primates > Tarsiidae > Carlito > Carlito syrichta. The sequence continues at coordinate 330,738 of NW_007232940.1, read as the reverse complement.
GGTACTTAATAAATACCTGTTAAATAAATGAATGGATTATCATGTTGTCGAGTGAAAAGAATCTGATTACAAAACTCTATGTATTTCATGCTCGATCACCTATTAGCATATTGCTTTGGGAGAGTCAGTTCACAGCTCTGAGCCTGTTTCCTGGTCTTTAAAGTAAGGATGATCATTGCACATATCCAATAGGGTTAATATGTAGAAAGCCCATTGAACAGTGCCTGGCACATGCATTATAATCTCTTTCTCTCATCTCTTTCTCCATCATTCAGATGTGATGATAAAAAAAAAATCTACACTAGAATTTACATACCTAACACGAACAATATTTGCTAAGACTTGCATTTTCAGTTATTTTGTATCTAGTTTTGCTTACCTCCATTCATAAGTTTTAGGTAATAAAAATATTATCTTTATCAAAAACATTAATAAAAAAGAAAATAAATAAACACGCATATGCATATATCCATGCACTATAACCAAGACACATGGATACCGTTCTGTTCCCCAAGGGATTTACCATGCAGCTGAGAGACAAGGGACAAAACCATTGCTGAGAAGCTGAAGAATCACTCAGCAAAGCAATGGAAGAGACGCCTTAAAAATGCCTCTGATGAGCAGACAATGACCAGAAAAAGCAATCATGAGGACAGCATCTGAGAGAAAGGAAAGGATACGGATAGGAAAGGACAGCTGGGCCTAGAGAAAGGGAGGTCGAGTAAACGGGGAAGGTGGTCCTGCAGGAGGCCTGAACAGGAACACAACGTTAGTGAGGCTCAGGGCAGATAATGGCATACCTGTACAGCAACCTGAATCTTTGCATTGTCCCCAAGTCCCCAAGTTTGTTTTGTAAGAACTCCTGATTAATAAAGCCCTATCAAACCATCCAAATCTGCTCCCACAGCAAGGAAAGAAGAAAGAACAAAAGAAGCCTAACCTGATTTCTGAGTCTGTATTCCCAGTGCCCGTGACTCACATGTCATGATGGCCAGCCTCACGTGACCTGCAGATGTGAGTCACAAACCGCTGGAGATTCAGAACTGGCACAGCCCTGAACAGCTGGAGGTGGACACAGAGTGACAGGCGGGACCCTCCCCCCTCCACAGGGCAGAATCAACCTCCTCCACATCGTAACTTTGCTGGAATATCTTCAGGATGTCACACTCTCAAACAAAGGGTACATGACGAGCACAGAACAGATCTTGCTTCATTAACTTGAAAACACATCACGGGATATATATATTCTCTCTTTCCCCCAAAAAACAGAGCACCCATTTTGTCTACCAGTAGAATTTATGGACTTTTAAAAATAGAATTTGCCAAACAACCGTGTAGGCAAATGCTGACTTGCAGTCTGGGAGATATCTCTTCGTCAGACCCAGCAAGATTAAAGCAGGTTCTATTTTCATCGCGAGTCTCAAATGGAGGCACAAAAAAGAAACGCACTTTTTGTCTACATCAAGCTCTGCCCCTCACGAGCCAAGGCTGGGTTGGATCTAACAACTGCCAAAATACCGGGAGTGGGCGCAGAGTGGCTACAGCTTGAAGAATGGCCCTCGCGCTGCTACAAATCCAGGACAAGAGGATTTCCCAGTGCCCGGCTCGAGCTCAAAGTACAGAAAAATTCTTTCCTACTCGGGTGTGCCAAGAACTTGACAGTAGAATAATATTAGTAGGAAGCGCCGAGAAGGTACAGTGAAACCCAGACATGCAAGAGCAAAAGCAGGACACGAAGAAATCCTGCCTCCCAAAGTGTAAGGGACTGGCTTTTTTTGTTTTGTTTTGCTTGCTTTTTGTCTTTTATCTTTTTTGGTTCACCCATGCCCCCACCAAGGATAAAATTTAGCCTTCAAGCTCCAAGTCTGAGAAGAGTCTTCAGATGTGCATATGTTTCCGGTGGAGAGGTTAAATACACATACACACACATGCACACACATGGACACACACACACACACACACACACACACACACACACACACATGCATACATAATCAACATCGTTAGCCGATATGAAGATGCGTTTTAAAAATATTTTCATGGAACCTCTAGTGTAATCTCCTCACAGCAATCAGTCTCTGGCTGTTAAAGCATGTAGTCTACTCCATGTGACAATTTCCTGTCATACAATATTTGCTACCCATCTTCCCACCCCTGTACCACCTAACTGGGAGTGATCACCCCATTGAGAGAATTTAATATAAGCAAGGGTCAGGTTCAAAGGCCATTAATAATGAAGAAGATGATGATGGTGATGATCTTACTAGTACTAACATAAAAACTAGCAGTGTGTCCACTATGTGCCAAGCACCATAGTAAGTGACTTATACAAGTAACTCATTCTACCTTCAAAATAACCCTATCAGATAGAGATAATTATCATCACTGTTTTATTGTTAGGGAAGATGGAGACGAAAAGAATTTAATCAGTCTGCTCAAGATCACACTGGAGCTAGGATTTGAACTTGGGCAGTGTAACCCCAGGGCCTGTATTCTCACCTACTGCTCACATCATGCTCTTTTCTTCCTCAAGGATTTCTGTCTGAGCCACGCCTAGTTTGCTGACAATATTTCCAGTGCAAACAGGCAATCAGTAGCCACTAAGTGAAGACATGGCCTGTTAGTTTCATAGCCATTACATGTGGTGACCACGGTCCTCCAGGTCCAGCATAAGAGCTGACATCCTCAGGTTTCCTGCTCCGTCCATTGTACACCAGGCATGTGGCAGCCTGTTAGAGTGGCCTTGTAGAGAAGAGATACATAATTGCCAATGTGGGAGACAGAGAGTGGGCACAAGGGAAATTATAAGTGTGTCTTCCTCCCTACTGTGCTGGGTTCCATATTTGCTTCCTCTCCATCTCAGAAACTCAGCAGGAACTGGAGAGTCAAGTGGGGACAGGAGGGCTCAGTTCTTCCGCGGTTATGACAATCCCTCAGGAAGAGCCTTCTTATTTTGCCACTAAGCTTAAGTTACCATTTGGGAAGGACCACTCTGTGTTCTCCTGCCTCCTGAATTCTTATCAGCCAAGAATACATCCACACTCTTTTTTGTCTGCAAACCTATGCTCTGGAAGGACTGCTCTTCTTTTACTTTTAAATTCATTCCGCTATTCAACAAACTTTTACTGAGTAGGTCCTAGGAACCAAATGGTCTGGATAAATGATTAATAAAACCCTTGCTATTGCTACCCTCAAGGGGCTTGTCATTTAGTAAAAAATACAACACAATTGCCCCCTTCTTAAAAAATGTATATTAATGTTTTATGTAATGCTATTGAGTACATGGGGAAGGGAGGATGGGGAAGGAGGAAGCCAAGGGGACAACAAGACATTTACTAAGGGACGACTCCTGTGTGACGTTCCCTGTCATGGATGCTTTAGACACATTTATTTTTTTTTTGTAATTTATTTTATTTTATAGATACAATTCAAGATAGACACATTTAATCCATCCTACAGTTCTGAGAGGCAAATACTGTAACCCCCATTTTTCAGTTAACTAACGTAAAGAGAGGTTCAACAACACATTTGCCTAAGGCAATGAAGGCTTCATTTTTCTCTCTAGGTGGCCCTTTGGGTCGAAAACTTTTTAGAATAGGGAGCATTTAAGGATTTGGTCTTGAACCCGCATTTGCAGAACGAGCACATTATCCTTGTTTAGGGACCCCATACATCCCAGTGTGTCCAGAATAGTCCCACTTCCTGCCTGTGGTCCCTGACTAATTACTATGAATTGCTCTTTTCACTCTCTAGTGTCTCATTTTGATGACAAATTATATGGCCACCCTATTTTTACTTTAATTTTACATTTATTTGAGGTGGCATGGAGACAACTGGGAGACATTGTTAAAACTAAAGCCTCTATTTCCCAAGTCAGCCCTTGGAGGTGCCCAGAGCTAAAAGGCTAGTGACCAACATGAATGCGATTCCTCCTCAAATTATTAGACTCCAAAACCAGTGCTCTTTTCCCTATCATTCCTGTTTCCAATGAGAAGCACTGCTGGGTGTGGGCTTAGAACCTAACTCCCAAACCATGCCACTCCCTATTTGCCTAAACTATTTCTCTCCCTCATTTTTTAAGTCATGAGGTGAATCAGTAGTTCAATGGCATTGCACAGGTTCAGTGAAGATTGTTAGTGAGTTAGCTGTCCATTATTAGGAAACCAGACTAAAGATCAATTAACAGACCACTCAGAAACCCAAGGAGCATACATGCATGCATGGACCAAGTACAGCTTTACTTCCCTGCAGAAAGTCAATGCAATTTTTGATTTTTTTAAGCACCTCTAGAATAATGTGCACAAAAGAAAGAAAGAAACTACCATGACACTTGCAACTATCAGCTCTCTCTCTGCTGGGCCGTTCCATTATGGAAGTCCCAAAGCACCAAGCAAAGCACTAAATTACGTACAGGTAGTAGCTGGCTATAGCTGCCAGCCAGCTTTCAGCAACATCCCCCATATGGCTAGGAACACTTGTGCCAGTTAATTAGCACTGGCATTAATCGAGAGAAGGAACATTGACCAGGACATCGAGGTTATCCTTAGACTATTTAAATATGTCATGTGATCACTCGTTCCATCTGTTATCAACACACTTCACACTTAATCCAGTAAATAAACTCCCTACATTTTAAGCAAATGGATTCCATTCGGCCAGGCCTCTTTAGACTTTGCAAATCTCAAGATGTTTTCTTCCCTTAGAATCTTTGTCGTGAAGTGTCACAAGGTTCAATAACACAGCCTGATGTGAACTCAAGGACAAGAGCCACCCATCCCCCCCAACCCCCCCATGAAACTCTGGGGAAGTATCCACAAACTGTGGGGGAATAAAAACAACTTCATGCCATCACTCATTCAAATGCATATTTCTCACTTTGCAGCTACCCTACAAATCTGCCTTGTTTTCTTTCCTTGCTCCCAGTTCTGCTGAAAGCACATAGAAAATAAAGCCTATTATTCAAATGAATTTCGCCATGCACTAAAAACGTGGCTGAGTTTAGATGGAAACCCATTTTAAAAGTGCTCTCCTCTGAAATGGATGATCTCTGGCATGGTATAAAGCACTCTGGTACTTAGAAAGGCAGATAGGAAATAGTCCAATCCCAAAGCACTTCATTGGCAAATTGACTCATCATAGGTACAGACCCAAAGTAGATTTCAAGCCCACTTCCTAAAAAGATATATATTCTATACATCTTTAAGAATATCAATATAAATCTTCCCTAAGAAGCTTATTATCTTTGAAAGAGCCTGTTTTCTTGCCCTAAGAAAAGTTATATATTCATTAACACATCAATCTCTAGCATTTCTTCACCTCCCTCTTCTAGAAACTGCCTTCTTCTCTGACACGCTTTCCCAAACCAACTTGCAGGAACTGACAAAAATGCACATCATTTTCCCAATGCTCAAGATGGCCTTTAAAGAAAGAGCAAACTTCATCAAAGGTATATAAGGCAGCAGGCATTGGTTGATGAAAGCAAAAGTAATACCTGGTCATGATGGAACCACCTCTCGGTGCTGAAAGGCACCTTGCAATAATGAACAGAAGACTCTGGATTTGACATGGAAGACCAGGGTTAAAATCCTGCTTCCTCCAGAATGGTGACCTTGGGAAAGTTATTTGCTTTCTCCTGTTTGAAAGTTGACAATTAAAATTCCTACTCTCTCTACATCAAGAGTAGAGAGACATTGTCATTACCACCTTACTTGCTGTGGGCTTGGTGTGACAGTGATGACCATGGTTAGTTCCCTTTCTTACTACTTCTCTAAAAGGTATGACCTAATCAGTCCTTTAGACTTAACAGAAAGTACAACTTACTGTTTCAGGTAACATAACATGATGAAGCAGACACTTACTGGTCTAATTTTACCCCAAGCACAGGGAAAATCCAAAAGTCATCTCCGGAGCCAATTAATCAGAGAGATAATTAAATTTTACACATTGGACTAAGCTTTAACTAGGACACTAGGGCTACCTTGAGGATTACACAGTCCTTTCTGTTTTGGGGAAAATGAAATTTTTGCAATTATACAATTGTTCAGTGCAACAAATACATATTGATGACTTGTTACATGCCAGAGCCTGTGTACAAGGGATACTAATAAGAATGAAACCCTTCCCCCGACTGTGAGAGCCCTCTAGTCCAGCCGGCTGAGTCAGACAGATAACTTTTGATGTGAAGTATGACATATAAGTGATGAGACAGAGGTCCGCAGAGAATTGGGGGATGGTTTTCTATAAAGGGTGCCAGGACTGAGTCAAATGAGAAAGAGTGATTAGAAGCAGGAAGGGTATGCCAGGCAGAGGGAACAGCACAAACAAAACCCTATAGGTATTTATAGGAAGCCATTGTTTCTACTAGAAGGTAAACATAAAAGAGCAGAATCTGAAACATGAGGATTAGAGAGTATGAGAAACAGATCACCAAAACGTAGGAGACATGATGGCATGCGTTATCAAAGGATTCTTTTCTATTGATATAACACACAATCTCTCTTAAAGATCCAAACATACAAGTAAAATGCATTTCCGTTTGTAAAACCCAAACGTACACTTGATTTCAAAGAAAACATCTATTACCCAAATAAGGGAACAGTGGGGTGGATACAATGACAGAGATGTTAGTCTCAGGGAAGCTGACGTCCTTTGACTAAAACTCACAAAAACCCACATCAGCGTTTAGAGGGAAAACGTAAAGCTTAACAATCCCCCTCCTAACCTCCTCAATTTATTGACTTGAATAATACGCAGTCTCTCAATCTGGAAACACTTCATGAAAAGTAAGTTCTCTCCCCTCTGCCCTACCAGAAAAACTGTTACCTTCACCACCAAGAAAATGCTTCAGGAATTTAATGTTCATATCCATTCATCAGGAATATATGTAAATATTTGAACAGTTATTAACAAAAACTCACGATGAAAGGTAGTTGATCATCTGGAAAGTGTCTGTTGATTGGATGATTCTGTTTATAACTCGTGGCCATTTCCTTCCACTTTCCCTTCACATTTACTATGTGGGACATGCTGGCCATGGTCACTCTATGTGTTCTGTTACTTGTTCTAACTGTGGCTGCTGTATAAACCAAAGTCTGGAATACAACTTTAAACTGTATTGCATTTATTCTTCCTAGAATCTACCATGAGAAGAACCTCTCTGGTTTACACACACATAGAGGTCTCCAAAAGGGAATCCAAAACACAAATTTTACATTCGGATGATCTGAATGAGAGAACAGGTCACAATGTGGGTGTTTCTCATTATTTTACTGGTTATTCTTTTGCCTCTCCTGCTCCAATCCTTTCTCGATCTTGCTCTGCTCTGCACCTTGGGAGGCCCATGTACAATCTCCCAGGTGCCCTTGTCTGCTGGCTTCCTGCTTGATTCAACCAATGGGAGGCACCATCAGGAAACCAGAAAGTGGGGCGAGGGAGGGCTCAAGGTACTTCTTTCCCACTTCCCCTCTGCTTCTGGGCTGCTCTTCTAGAACCATCTGCAACTTCACCTCCCACTGGGTAGCTCCTCTACCACAACTCTAATTCTCATAGGGCTCAAGTAACACTGTGTCCTCTCCTTGCACTTTGGTTCTAGGAGAGTAAAAGTTCAGGGACGTTTCTAGGATTTATGGGACCCAAAACTTGTATAATTAAATTTGAAAATTTTATAAAATGTGTACAAGCATGGGAGCATATTGCTAACCCTTCTCAGGACCTTAGAAAGGCTCTATACAATGTGGGGAACCTTGAAGTTTAAAGTTCATTAGCTAATCATTAGCTAATGATTCTAGTTTTTGCTCATCTTTGGGTGCCCTAACATGCCTATTTGTTCTCTTTACATAGTTACTTCTCTCTAAGTAGTCCTTTCCTTAAAGTTTCTTCATTTAAACAATCTGCAGAGATTCTGTGTCTTGCAGAAATCCTTGTCAATAAGCCAGGCTACTATAATATATTATGTGAAGATGTGACAGGTAACCTTCCTTTTTTCCCCTGTTGCCTGCCTACCTAAAAAAACCTTAAAGTTTGCTATAACTTACTTAGTCTTAACTTCTGAGTCTCAGCTTTCTTTCTGAAAGCAGCACGTAAAAAATAAATCAATAAACTAGGCAGAACTAGAAGGAAATACTTTATTCTCTTCTGAGCTTTGTCTATGCTGGTCACAAGTTAAATGTCTTGGATATATACCCATTAAATACGTAAAGGAAATATGATAGTACCCTTTCAAAGACATGTTTGGTCAACTACAACTTTTAGTGACTGTCATTGCAATGAAGCTAGCATTTATGAATCAATACCTGCTGTCCCTCTTGAATAACCCTTCTAATAGCCACCCAGGACAAAGTATTACTGTGTTACAAAAACAGAAAGAAGAACTTTATAATGAAACCATGTTGGTTTTACTTTAACCATACAGTACCCAGTCTGTAGATATTTGACGCAGATGTTTGAATGATCAGAATTTACCATAACATCCAGGATATGCACTAAAGATGAGGAAATTGTTAGATTATAGGTAATATGCACAGAGAAGTGGCCAGGGCCTCATTGTCCTGAACATGCAAAGTTCACTTAAATTAAGCCTGCAATAGTGTCTTGCATGACCTGCTGATTCTTTTTTATTTTCAGAACCAAGTCACTACTAACGCCCACTGATGGAATACTTGGGAGCAAAAGAAATAGTAACTATTTTATAATTAACTCAAGTTGTCAGGCAACTTCACTTTCCAAAGTTAGAAACTCTAAGGGATGTGTGCCAGGAAAAAATACAAGGCTCCATTGTCACATGTGGAAGTACACTGTGGTATTCCAGGTACCTCATCTGATGAAAATGCTAAAAAACAGAACAACACATTCATTGTTACTGAGATTTTTTTCATAACACTATACTCTATACAGTATAAAGTCTATACTCTACCCAGTATAGAGTCTTCAGTTAAATTTATTTTGAGATAAGGCTATTTTTCCTCCACTTACCTACCTAATCTGTCGCAGTCAGTAAATTTTTATTTTTTTTTTAATGTGCTTAATAATTTATTAACGCATAATAGTTTATGTTGCCTATGGTTGTTGACTAGCTTTCTCAACCAAGCTGAAATATACATGCTTCCATTTTTAATATTAGTATTTCTAGGATGAAAGAAAAAGTACAGGAAGAGGATAACTTCATAGCAAATTCACCAAACTAAATGTGGGATAAAAAATAAGCATGCTAAGTTTTTCCACTCTAGCAGTTTAGTAATGCTAACTGTGGTGATACAGTTTTTATACATTGCACATTCACATTTACTAATAGACTGGTCCCAGACATATGTGAGTAACCATATACATATTTGTTTTAAGTATCAGTCATCTTAAAGGCTCTTTAGACAATTTTGTGCTATTTGTAATTTAAATGTAATATATAATATTTTTATAGCAAAAACAATTCTAGAGAATTCTTTCACACTGTGTTACCACTTGAGGCCTTCTAGAAAGAGTTCACATTTAAAAGTTTAATTTGAAGGAGTATAAATGAAAGTTTGAAATATTCCCAATAATCATGTAACATAATTTTAACATAATTCTTGTAGATGCCAATCTGAAATATAAATATTTGATTTATATTTTATTTAAAAGGCAAACTAAGAGGGTGAGCAAGAATATAAATAGAAAAACATATATGTATTTGTTTCTGCAAAATTCTGATGAGCTAGATTCCTTCATATTCAGGGATAATATTTGGTTATTTTTATTTTTAATAATCATAATTTGCCTTAAATATGAGTAAGTGGCTCCATTTTCTGACTATTAAAGACTGGACTAAGAGAAAATATTTTCAATAATTGAAGATCTGAGGAAATTACCTGATACTAAAACCACAACCCAAATATTATATTCACAACCAGGACACAACAACAAATAAATCCTCAGCTTTACTGTTGTCTTGCTCTTTTCACTAAGCATCGCTGGGTATCAGTATTTGTGGAAGAGATATCAGAGTGTAGCTAATAAGAAAAGGCAGAGGTAAAAAGGCAATAACATTCAATTTTTCTTGAAGCTGTATCTTTCTTTTAAGGAAAAGTTATACTTCAATTGAAGAGATAACCAAAATGTTTATCTACATTCAATTTAAGTTCAAATCAAGGTCCAAGTATTAAATGCCAACATGGTTATTTGCAGCATTCTCTCAAAATGGAAAAATATCTGTGGCAGTGATTTCCTTATTACTGCTTTTAAGATGTGTTCAAAACACCCAATGCTTGTGTTACTATTAATAAATGCTAATTCTTTATCCTAGAAAACCTCTAGAAATACACACAGCATCTGCCCAGAATATAAAACAACATTGATTTATGTCTTGAAAGTAGAGTTACAATGAATAACAAACAAATTCATTATGATGGCATAAAAATTTCAAAATAAATTACTCCCTAGTATCTATACCACATTGTAGGTTATTAGTTATTAATATCATTATTCATGACAGGCCTAACTACTGATGTAAAGGAGCGATTTTCTTTATTACTAGAGTTTCCCAAAAATCAGCTAGTCGGCAAGGGCAAGAATCAAGGTAACTTAGAGTGACTCTTCAGGAAGACAACATGTTGGCTATGCTTGAAAAGAAATGTGCATCCGTGGAAAACCCACAGTATGAAAGCACAAGACATGGGCGATAACTTGATTATTTATTAACATTTTTATCAAGTAATAAGAATAACTAATATGTATCGAGCACCTATCATGTGCTAGGCTTTGGAATAAGTACAATAGATGCATTATTCCTATTTATACTGATGAAATAATAATAAATAGACAGCCATGCTAGGAATGGAATCCACCTAGGTCTTCCTCACTCCCAAACCCTTTCTCTAGATCTGAAGTCAAGAACTTACTATAAAGAACCAGATAGTAAACATGTTCAACTTCATGGGTCATAGGTTGTCAGCTTGGCCACTGTGGTACGAAAGTAGCCACAGACAGCATGTCAGTGAATGAATGACTATGTTTCGATAAAACCTTACTTACAGATGCTGGAATCTGAATTTCATATGGTTTTTATGTGTCACAAATATTATTCTTCTTTGTTTTTTTGTTTTGTTTTTTTTTCCCAACCATTTAAAAGTGTAAAGGCCACTCTTAGCTCACAGGCTATACAAAAACAGCCAGTAGGCTGGATTTGGCCAGAGGGCTGGAGTTTGGTGATATCTGCTCTGGACTCAAGTGTCTCTTAATTTTAAGACACATGCACATCATTTGTGGATCTTGTTAAAAGGCAGATTTTGATTCAAGAGGTCTGGAGTGAAGTTTGAAAATTCTGAATTTCGAACAGGACCCCAGATGATATTGATGCTGCTGGTTTGGAGACCACACTGTGGGTAACAGAGCTCTGCACTGCAATGCTGTCCTAAGCAATCCCTGATGATGCTGATTGTCCTAAAGGTTTTGGTTGAAGACTTCACTAAACCACACAGTTGTCTGATACGGGAGCATTAGAGACCTCGGCTCCTATCCTTATTATTCCATCTCTAAAATACCTCTCTAGAGGCTCTAAGCCCTCTCCCTCTAAATGTCATTGCCAAACCACATCCTTCAAACATGCTCTTTGTTTCCACCCTCCTTTTTGAAGTATTTCCTCCATTTGTCAACCTGAGACTTCTTTCTCAGATTTAAAATAAAGTCCAAATATTTTCCTCCCCAACTTACATTCAACTCAATAGAGGTCCAACACATACAGAATAAAATGTAAATGCTAAGCTCTTCAGTCTCACCTAACCAAACTTGGCCAATTTCGTCTTGCACCACTTCCTGATTATAATAATAAGAGCAACAGTCACAGACTTTTGTTAAACCCTTACTATATAGAAGGCACCACTGCATTTCATGTAGTCTTCGCTTCAGACTACTGCATGAGGTGGGTGCCATAATTTCCATTTTACAGATGAGGAACCTCAAACACAAAGAGCTTTGGTTGCCCAAAATGACAGTGCTCATACATGATGGAGCCAGGATTTTAACTCGGGCACTTGGACTGCAAAGCCCACATTCTAACCACTGCAGTGTCCTTGTTCCCAAAGTTATTTCATTTGCTCATGACAGCAAATTACTTCAGAGATGGGTCATGTCATTTCCAGTCTCCAAGTCTTTGCAGTTTCTCATCCTCTGCTTCCCACCCTTTTTAGTCATCATCGCTTGCCGCCTCCTCCTCTTTCATTGTCCTATCACCTCCTCTGAAAATCTCCCTTGTCTGTCTCTCTCCCCATGGTATAAAAACGCCCACAGGATCATTACATTGTCCGTGTCAGTTTCCCCTACAAACATCGACCTCCCTTAAGGCAGGGTCTCTTATGCTTTCTGGTACTGACATCAGTTATTACCGTGCTTGGTAGGTAGTGGGTGTCCAATAAATATTTAATAAATGAACAAGAGGAATGAATAATAAATGAAGGGATAAACAATTAATGGAGCAAACCGTCCTTAGCCTAATTTCTACATCTGTATAAAGAAGGGATTGAACCAGGTACATTCTCAGTTGTTCTCTATCGGGGTTCAACATGGATTCATTCATCCCAATATTTATTGTATACAAGTTAGGCCCCATTCTAGGTCCTGAGTATGCAATTGTAAAAGAATACAAAGTCCCTGTCCTTGTGCCATTTATAGTCTGATGGGAGAGAGAGAACAATGTGTGGTAGTGACAGATGCCATAAAGAGAAGAAAAAAAGTCTACTAAAGGACTACCCTTGTATATAGATATCCACATACACATAACAAGCATACAGATATTTATAGATGATATTTTATTAATTATCTATTTATCATGTATTAATCACTTATTTATTGTCTATTAATTAATTTTATTATTACACTTTTTGTGAGAAATTAAGAAACAGGTTCCTTTGGTCTTTAAAGGACATAGATTACCAATATGAAGCAGACCTGAATTTTAATAACAGAATAGAGGAAGACTTGAAATTAGGTTGATTATCTGTTCATTTGAACCTAAAAATTGCAGTAGTTTTGCAGTTGATATAATTTGTTGCTAGCAGTCCATTTCTGCCTGGGTAGACATTAAATATGAATACTACAAATAAGAAAATTGTAGAAACATGAATGAAACAAAAACTTTCCATAGTTTAAGAAATGATATCTTTTGGAGGAATGAAAGCTATACTTGTCTGATCGTATATGAGGCACAAATAATTTAACTCCATTCAATTCAAGTTTGAGTCAATTCCAAGCACTGGACTATTTTAGCAATAATCATTATTTTACTTACTGGTCATTTTTTCTGTTAGAATTAGTGTTGTAATATAAATACAAGAATGCCTATAGGAGAAAAAATTTGACATCTTTATAAAATGTTCAGAAAATCCCAGCAAGACAAACTTATCATTTACATATGGAAATTATAAATGGTTAAAAAATTAACTTCAGATCTTTCAAAAATTCATAACAAAAACAGATTTGAGTCAAGGCTCCTGAATAGTTTCCAAGTTTATAACTCAGAATTTTCTTTACATTGCATAAAACTGTTTTACTTTAAGCAAATGCATCTGCTATTAACTGTAATCTACTCTAAGGATTCATTTAGCCTTGGTGGTATGAATTTTCCTCAAGTGCGAGGCAACTTTTAAATAAATGGTCTTATGTGGCTATCAATACATATCTATGTTTGTGAACATAATCCATTGTGCTTTCTTTTAAAAATAAAATATCTACCATAAAATAAAGTATTTGTACTTGCAGTATTTACAATAAAATTAGTTCTAGAAAATGCTTAAACTTATTTATATAACAGAATTGTCTTTTAGCTCAGACTAAGACATAGAATAAAAAGAGATTTATAAGCCCTTTCTACTGAGGAAGGTGAAAAAATGTTAGTAGCAATACACTCAAACCGAATTCTGTTTGCATTTGTTCTTTTAAGAATATGTTTACTAGTATAATTTGTCCCCAAAGAGGTTATTTATATTGACAGAAGGAGCAGAATTTGGGATATATCCTAGAATTTCAGTATGCAAATAAATGACTTTAGCTAGCACTCTTGATTTATTTACAAAAATAAATAAATAAATAAGACAAAGTCTCCATCACATGAAAAAGCGAATTCTACGTTCGGTTCTACTCCAAGCACACAAATTCTCCAAATAGGAGAGGAGTCTCCCCTTTACCATCTCATCAGAGGATGAATGCAAATGTGACTACATTGATTGAAGGGGAGGCCTTGCCCACCATATGGTGCTCCTCAATGGAGTCAACATGAGGAGGAGCTCGTTGCCGACAGAGCGCTAAGCAGGGAACAAAGTGAACACCTGGTCAGATAAAAATCCATCAGGATATACGAATTGGCTGCCCAGTCTCCAAATTATTTGCAGGCACCAAGTCCAAGGTAAAATGAAATGTGCCCCTCTTGCATATTTCAGTAATTATGATGGTGCTAGAATGTGGATGACATACTTTTGCATGAAGAAACCTCCCCAATTGGCCGGCATGCATGCTAACTTCACAGAAGGTGATAATACACCGTAGTAAACAGTAAAAGCGATTAGAAGTTGATAATCTTCCCTGTTTCTTTGGTGGGGGTACACTAGCACAATGTGACTTTGGAGAAAATCAGTTACCCTCCCTTCCTCTTGGCCATTTGGAGAGATGTCAACAGGAACATAATGACTTTTGCTGCCATCTTAAACCCTCAGGAAACTGTGAGGTCTTGGACGCTCCGACGTAGGTGCAAGGAGGAAGATATTTGTGACTGGGCGGTCTTCCTCCTTCTTAACTACCCTGATCAGTCTCTCATTGTCCTCCTTATTTATAGAGCAGAACTTTCATATCAACTAGAAAAGTGATGGTGGCAGAAGATTTCGAAGAGTTGGATGCACAAGTAAAGGCTACTTATCAGTAAGTGCACCCGGCCATGGTAAGCTCAGTGAGCTTGTACAATGGGTTTCCAAAGGCAGAGGGGAAACCTTGAGTCTGTAAAAAGAAAACTCAGCCTATAAACTTGGTCAGCCTGGGCGAGTGTTCAAAATGGCAATTTCAAGGCCAGACTAATGAGCTAATAAATTATGGTTACTTCACACGCAACATGGTATGATTTTTTTTCCTGCTGAGTTGATTCAGGTAACAATCTAGGCTAACCTTTAAAAACTGATTTGAAATCCCCCGATAAGGTAGCCAGATAGATTCAGCCTCTACTTCAGATACAAAGGCCTAAACTCTCATCTTTTTGTGGCAGAAATATCCCTAGAGCAGTAGCAGTTTTGTCACCCAAGGAACACTTGATGATGTAGTGGAACATATTTGACAACTGGTGGGGCAGTGGGGATGAACTGCCAATATCTAGGAGGTAGAGGCCAGAAATGCTGCTAAACACCCTACATTGCACAAGACAGATCCCCACAACAAAAAATTATCTGGCCCAAAATGTTAATAGTACTGAGGCATAATCAAGAAGACCTTCAGGAGAGTATATAAAAGTAGGTAAATCACAGCTAGTTTGGCTAACAAAAATAAGCCAGCAATCTTTGGCTCCTAATTTGAGAGGCAGAATTGTCTTCCATGGGCACACTTTGGTCAAGTAAATCCTCCATGGAGTCCCGTTGGGCATAATGCGCTTATCCTGTGAAAACAACTACAAGGAAAGGAGTAAAATTGTCATTATTTCTGGCAGAGAGCCCCATCATCTTGAATTGTGTGGTGTGTCCTGCAGATGGGTGAGTTTAACGAGCAGGCTCAATTAGCTCTCTTACGTCTACCTAAGGAGAAGCCATCACATTGTTACATTGCCTGAGGCCTCAGGCTCCCCTTCATCTGCCCAAATTTATAACAAAATTAAGCATCACTAACGTAAGTCTTTCCAATTTCCCTGGGAACCTGATGGACTAGTTGGGCTTACATGCATATGGCAAAACCATGGTAGCTAGATTAATCCCTCTGATCGGGGAGTGCTGTTATTTAATTAAAGAAAATAATCTATGAATAATTGTATTAATTTTGTTTCCATGTTTTAATTTAGCTAAGCCAACATGTTGGTGGAGAAAACAAAGAGATGGGTAAAAGAATATGTGTGTATGTGATTTTTCTAGATAGTGCTTTTAAAAAATTATGCTTCTGGGTAGCTAATAATAATGTCAGGAAAGGGGAAGTTACACCATTTTATTATTTTTATCTTCTAGCAATACTACCTGACAATGAAAGTTCTGCCACCATAGCAGAACTTCTGATGACAGAATAGCGATTTAGATTTAATTTCCCTCTGATCAGAGTTTCATCAGACTTTAAAGAAGAAGGTCAGAATCTCCTAACTGGAGGCTTGGGGCATGGCAATTTCACTTGTTGAGAATTTCAGGAATGTGTCTAAAACCAGTGGCATGATTTATCCTTATACTTCTGTAGAAACCATAGGGTACTGGGAAGTTCTCAGCACTCTCAAAATGTACCTTTAGAATCTATGAGAGAGACCAAACACCTCCACTATTGACCCCTACACCTTACCTTTCTTATAAACAGTTAGGGCACATGTGGGTAATTTCAGCATGAATTCATTTCCCAGAGTAACACATAACAACCAGGCTGACTGACAAGAACACGCCACCTCCCACCCTGCCCTGTCACCTGTTATTGCATTATAACCATGTGATGCCATTTTCACTGCTAGTAATTGGGACAGGTATTAAATGACCATGTCCTCTGCCTCTCACGAGCCCCCTGTACATGTTAGGCAGTGATGAGATGCTCATCACAGAAAACTCTTCTGAAATCATTCTTTTCCCCATAAGGTGACAGCAACCCACACAGTGACACCAGCCCTAAAGGTGTTGAAGTGAATACTTTAACTAATAAGCTGTTTTGAAGGCACTGGACAAAGAAATGGGTTTGCAGATCATAACCAATAAAGATAATGAGCATTTGCACTGTTAGGTGCCATTTTCAACTAAATCAAACCCTTCTGGCCAGTTCAAAAAAGGCTAGGGGGAAAAAAAATCAAACAGCAAATCTGCTGAGAAGGCCAGATGGGCCCATCTTCCATAACTCCTCCTCTCATCTTTTTTTTGTTGTTGTTTTTTATAATAATACCAAGAAGAAAGCAAGAATAGCAAGGGGGTAGTTTTTCTTTTAGATAAAATATAGTGGGACAGAAGAGACTGCATATTAACCCAACAACTGTGAAATTTTGTTGCATATCGTGGGGAAAAGTAAAGTAATACTGAAAGAGATCAAACCTAGACCTCAAAGTCATCTGGCCCAACACCTTCATTTTACCAATGAGAAAGCCGAGACCCAGCTTATCCATAGTCAAACAATACTCTACAAAAGCAACAGAATGCAAAAGCTCCCACCTCTCCATGCTGCCTCTCTTCTGCTCTACTAAAAGGATATCTCTAGAGTCTATCATCTCTGAGTTCAAGGCTGTCCAAGACAATGTGATGGTTAGAAACAACGGATGCATCCTAATTCCCAAATCCAAATCAAGTGTTGGAACCTGAGACTGACTCTTCCCAGCCAGGAAGATACTTCTCTGAGTCTGAGAAATCCCCAAAATCAACATAAAACTCCTGCCTGCCAAGAGCTTACTATGTGAACTCGGTCTGCTGGGAGCACATGGCCTGTGGGAGGCCGCACGTATAGATTATAACCTTGACTGAAACCCAAGTGGAGAATGTGATAGACGCAACTGCCATTAGTCTGTGCCTTTTGCCTCTTCCATTTCAATTGTCTCCTGCTCTTACCTGAGCCCACGGGAAGGCCGCACAGCAAGAATCACTACTAAAAGAAGGTGGACTCTTAAGCTCCAGGGACTTGAGCTCCTAGCTGCAAATTTCCTTTCATTCAAAAGAACACTCGCCACCTTTTTTCTCAGCACAACACTTAGCATGTCCATGAGGGGGGGAAAATGTTTCTCACCAGTAATAAGCTGCAAGGTATATTTGAAAATTGAGATTTTTGAATTGCAACTGGCATCTCTCAGTGCCTTTCCAATGGGGGCCATCTAACTGCAAAGTGACATTTTGTGATGTGGTGGAGACCCCATGAAAAACCATAATCAATCAGTTTCTAAAACAGGGGTGGAAGAAACGGGGCATTAAAACTAGAAGATTTTTTATGATTGTTCATCAAAGGAAAATAGCAAGAGACATTCATTTTGCAAATTATTCTCCCTCACTAGCCTCTCTTACTGCTATTACCATGAGCAATATCATTCTTTGCCCACTGCAGGAATCTTTTGTGAGTAAAATACCATTGAAAATCTTTACTTTCAAATCCATTCACTCCTGGCAGGAAACAATCCTGGATGAACTTTCAGAGTGCCCAGCGGAGTAAATGAGTGACCTTTGGTTGATCTAATTTACGTGTCTTTTTTTTAATCCACATTTAATTTCTATTAGATGGGTATTTAAGTAATGTCTTTGTCTTCTAGCACCTGTAAGTCCTTCATAGTCATTAATCAAGACTCACAGTCCATGTGAAACCAGAGGAATCTTCCCTTTGTAGAGGAAGAGAAACTCTGAAAGGATTGAAGGGCCATGTGGAGACAGTCTTAGTGCAAGCCCTACAGGGAAGTCAATCTGTTTTCCAGTGCCCTCTAGGCAGCCTGGCTGTCCATAAATGTGTGACCATAAATTAAGGCCCTGCTAACTGCATACCTGCTTACATGAACCCTTTCCTGGATGCCCTGCATTGATTCCTGGGTGCTCTTGGAAAGTTGACCAAGGGAATGGAAAATAAGGATGCCATGCAGGGGTGAAGAGTGGGAAGGGCCAGCCAGGGAAGATATATTGAAGTTGCTGGTGTCTTAATCTTCTTAAACAAGTCTTCTTGATAATGTGATAGTCTTTTAGACTATCTCCACAATGAAGCTTCTCCATATACTCCAGTTGGGATTAAAAAGGAGCGTCCTTGTGGTCCTAGAGAACTCCATCCACATCTACAACACATCAGCTTTCTCAGGTTGACTCATACCACAGTTGTTTGCATATTAGCTCGGTTACTTGCTAGACCAAAAATTTGTTGTTGGAAGGACCATATATTATCATTTCTGCACCAGTAGTGCTTGGTCCTATGTCTGACACATAGAGGGTACAGAAAACGTGCTTGCATAAAAGAACTGAAGTCTTTAGTGAAAGTGTAACGAGTCAATTCAAGTCTGCCTCCACCTTTATTCTGGCTTTACTCCTGCTCACTGGTAGAGAGGTACATACAGAGTTTCCACATCTATAAAACGATTAAAATAGCAAGAGCTAGTGGGAATCAAATGAAATTATGCATGCAACATTCTTAGGACATAGCAAGCACTCAATATTTGTTAGCTATTAAATGGCAGCTCCTCAGCTTAAGAGCTGGCCAAACACCTCTGTAGAGGGTTCTAGAAATCCTCTGCCTTGTTGAGCCTTCCTGTAGGCCCCTCACAGACCCAGGGGTCCTGGTTCCCAACCCACTTCTTTAACTCCTGTCCTACAGAATTTACAGCCTGACTGTGACAACTAATTTTGGAACTGTAATGCCTCCTGTCATCTTCCATAAATTTGACATAAATAAATCACAAAATACCCTTTTTATATCGCTTTTTATCTTGCCACGCTTCTTGTTTCTTTTGGAAACAGTTTTTATGGCAAATGCAGAGTGTAAATCCACCCGACAATAAAGCATGCCAAACAAGCGTGTAGAACAGGCACCTGAGAGGAAATTACCCACCATTTGCAGAGCTCTACACAATTATCAGCAGGATGTTCTGGAGTGGGCCTATTAAATGCACTGCACTGTATTGCTCACACACGATTTGCATAGCCCCAATGTAAACAATATTGTTAAACAAAGGAAAGTGGGCACACACCGGTCTACATCTTCATGCCAGTCTCCTCTTGCAGCAACATAGAGTCTAGACTTTGTACGGCATCTCCCCTGCCTGTTTCCTTGGAGAAGTCATCTCTCCTAAGGCAGCAGCATCCAATAGGACTTTCTGCAATGATAGAGATGTTTTGTATGTGTGCTGCCCAGTACAATGGCCACTAGCCCCATGTGGCCATTGGACATTTGACATATGGGAAGTGAGACAGAGAAATTAGACCTAATTTTATTGTAAGTTGAATTAATTTAAATATAAATAGCCACACAGGGCCAGCAGTTACCACACAGACG
The DNA here is from genome assembly GCF_000164805.1 of Carlito syrichta. Classification (NCBI taxonomy): domain Eukaryota; kingdom Metazoa; phylum Chordata; class Mammalia; order Primates; family Tarsiidae; genus Carlito; species Carlito syrichta. The sequence goes on along the minus strand of NW_007232940.1, from coordinate 310,626 downwards.
GTAAAGATTTTTTGATACGTCTTCCTTTTCAAATATATTGTCCCATACGTCTTCAATTTCAAATGCCAGGAATACATTAAGTATACACTGGATACTTTCTCACCTATCCCCTCTACTTTCATCCTAACAGTGACCCAATACGGTAGTTATCCTTACCTCCATCATTTAAAAGAGGCACCAGAAGCTCAGAGAGTTTAGTGGACAAGTCCAGAGTCTCTCAATTAATCTGTGTTGGAACAGAGATTCGAACTCATGTCTGCCTGTCAAAGCTTTGCAGCTCCCAGAGTCGTTTTTGGAACCTGCACCTTGTCATGAGTTTATCATGCTTGACTTGTTAGAGCAAATGGTGTATGAATTTGTCAGCACAGCAGGCTCAAAATTCAGACCAAAGGGCCCCCACCTAGGGATGGAGACAGCCAGCTTCTCATCATGGCTACTGCCCACTAGCTGTTGGTGTGAGATCATGCACTTCCCAAAGCGTTTATTTTTGTGCAAGCACATGAGGAAATGTCTGCCCTGCCTACCTCTCAGGCTTGTTGACAACATATACTAAATTCATTTGAGGATGTGCTCAAGGGTAAAAGTACCATGCAGATGTAATAATGCCTTATTATGAAAGGAAATTCTAATGAATGCTACTTTTCCCTATTTGTTTCCTGCCTAAAGTTGCCACAAAATCCATGTGCAATATCATTACCCACATCGATACTTACAGAACACCCCTAAAAGCCTACACTCTGTGCAGCAAAATTAAAGGACTGCATCCCGTGGCCTTTTTGTAATACCATATTAAAGCAATGACAATCCACAGCAGAAAACCCACCCCACCGTGCACCGATTATTAACATGTTAATTTCTATGTCCCAGCTTTTGAAAATGATTCTGGGAACTACTTATTGAATTTTTAATTTGCAGATTATCGACCAAATTGGCTGCACTGGCTCTGAGCACTGGGGCCCCCATGTCAGCTGGGTAGGTAAAGCAGATGTGTGCAGACAGCAATGGCTCAAGTTCTGACGGGATTGGGCTGCCTACTCGGGAACCTGGATCTTTATTGGCTTCTGAGAGATTCAGGTTCAAGAAAAATAACAAAAAATTCCCCTGCTGTGTGTATGGAGAGAAGGAGGGATACATCAATTCTGCCCTAAAGAAGCATCTAAAAATTATTCCACCATCTGAACCTCCAATGCCATTACCAGGTTTATCTTTGATTATGTAAAGCCCTCCTTCTTTCTTTCCCCATTCTTCTTTCTTACTTTCCCTCCGTCCTCCCTTCTTCTTGAATATCATAATGAGTCAGGCAGACTCTGTCTCTGCACTCATGGAGCTCACAGTCCAGTTGAAGGCCATCAACACAGAAACAGTGTGATGCAGAGGGAGCAATGGCTGTGTTGGGGAAAGGATCATATAGCCCAGAGATGGGGAGGAAGAATATCAAAAGAAGCCTTCCTAGAAAAAGCAAAGTAAAGGGGAAGCAGGAGAGAGTCAGAGAGAGGAAGGGAACGAATGTTTTAAGTCACAGGAACAACAAAGAGACACACCGGAAGTGAGAAAGTTCTTGGCACCATCATCAAGACCGGGTTCTCTGTCTCCTTAGCTCATGCAGAAGCAGTAGAGCCCTCATGATTGAAATCCTGGACTAGGCAGAACAGCGCCCAAATCCCATAAGCACTGCTTGTTAGCCACTTGTCCTCGAGTAAATAACTTAACCTTTCTAAGCTTCAGTTGCCACATCTGTAAAATGGGAATCGTGATAATATTTTTGTGAGTTAGAGAACATGTTGAGTCGCGTATATGTCATAGTACTTATTAAGGGCTTCGTAAATACAAAGGGTTTGTAGCCTTGCTGTTATCATCATCATTATCTTCATTCCTGTGAAACTGGTCTCTGGTCTCCTCTCAGCTGATCTCATGCCCTCCCTTCTTTCAGACCACGGTGCTAATTCCACTGCATCTAGCCAACCCTCCCCCACCTAATGTACCTTTAGCACTTTTTTTCTCACTCATTCTTTCTCAGCTCATACTATTTTATGTACAGTCATCTTTTTTTTCTAAATAATTTTTCCTGCAGCTGGATGATGGTAAATTATTCTTAGTAATAAATGCCTTATTAAATAAGAACTACAGAGACTTTACACTTGTCCAGAACTTTAAGGGTTTTCACCAGACACACTGTTATGGAGGTCTACAGGACAACCCTCTCATTCAGTTGGGCAAGTATTAAGATGGTAATTTGACCTCAGAGAAGCACAAAAGCTACGTGACTTGGTGAAGCCACATAGCAGATTCATGGTTGAACTGAGTCTAAGACTTAAGCCTTAAAGCTATAATATCAAGGTTAGAGGCTTGATAAATGTTTGCTTAAAGTCTTGGTAAAATGGATAACACTTATTGAGTGCTTACTATGTATGCTATTTTTAAAAAGGTTTTATGTATGATATATATTAACCTCACAGTAATCCCATGAGGTAAGAACCATCATTATGTGTTTTACTATGGACAAGGAAACTGAGTCACAGAGATGTTAAGAGCTTTCTCAGGGTCATTAAACTGGTAAGAGATGCAGCAGTGACCTACCCAGGTCAACTCTATAGCACACATCCACACCCACCATGCATACTTTCTTAATGGTGGAATTTCTTTTCTACTTGCTGGGACACTTCCAGTGCCAGGAAGAAAACACAGGATATAGAGGCACTTGATGAATATTTATTACTATTTGTAACAGCTTATTCTATTTTAATAAGCAATATGTATTTTGGAAAATTGGAAGGCTTGGATTATTTATTTTCTTCCAAAGTTCCCATGATGATCTCAGCTATCCATGAATCAACTTCCTCTAATGTGTTTTTCAATTCATCCCTAGCCCTAGATCTCTAGACATTCTAATAGTTTATTTTTTGCTTCCCCTGGGCCACCCATTAAACCTACTTACATTGGGACTCCCTGTCTGAAGGGTATCTACTGAGCATAAATCACACACTCTTCATAGGAGGCAGCTTTCATACCACTTTCTTGAAATATCCCAGTACATCCTTTAATCTTTTCACCTGGGGTGAATAAGGACTTTCCTCTGTTCCCTTTTCCTCTCCTCCCCCCCCCCACCATGATAAAGAAAGAATTCTATCCAACATTCCAAAAGGAACCATAATTCAGCAAGACTGACACAAGCTATGGCTTCACCCTCGTTTCCATAAGCATTCTGTGGGGTGGTTTAGAATTTGACTACACCACTCCTCACTTACTAAAAGCAATGTGGATTTACTAACATTAAGGCAGACCTCTTATTTTATAAACTATCTTTTACCTCTAAGGATCCTGTGTCAGTCTGCAGAGGACTGGAGAAAAACATTCCCACTCACCATGGTGGCAACCATTCGATAAAATAGGAAACCAAGTGACACAAGCAACACTTTGCCCGCTGCTGCAAAGGGCTGAGGAGTTCAAGTGCAACCTTCTTGGTCTTTGCCCCTAGAGCTGAGGCCGGATGAATTAATGGCAGGCTCTGAAGTCAAATGAACCTTGCAACTCTGAGCACAGCCCTGTTATTTTGCAACTTAGCAAAAAACAAGCTGTTAGCCACATGGTCAATCTAGCCCCTCCAATTTTTCAAATCGTGATTTATATGCCTGATTGCTTACGTGTGACATAGGTACTGTAATGAGTGGTTGTAGTAGGGGTAGGGAACTGAGGGAAAGATATACCTGAAGGTTTAACACAATTAACAAGCTTGAATTCTACCCTTGGAGAATGGAGAATTCAATTCACGGAGTCAAGGGCTATGTTCTTTGCCATGATCAATTTATTCTCATGAGTGTTGTTGATTATCACAAAATGTGTTACCTACAACTAAGGAACTTCAGTGGAATCAATACCCAGTTGTATCTATTCTGAGTGGTCTGTGACAATGATCTTGGTTAAGGGTCAAAAGGCCTTTATGTCCCCAGATTTTTTTCTTTCCTTCATGATTTTTCTAAAATGAGAAAAATAGGGCCGGGCACGGTGGTTCATGCCTGTAATCCCAGTAATTTGGGAGGCAGAGGTGAGAGGATTATGTGAGCCCAGGAGTTCAAGACCAGCCTAGACAACTCATCTCTACAATAAATCAAAAAATTAACTGGATGTGGTGGCGTGTGCCTGTAGTCTCAGTTACTTGGAAGGCTGAAGCAGAAGGATAACCTGAGCCCAGCAAGTCAAGCCTGCAGTAGCCATGAGTGTACCATGTTATATAGCTATGTGTGGTTATATATGTACCATGCTATATAGCCATATATAGCTATAAATGGTATATATTATGAATATTATCTCTTAGATATATGGGATACTTAAGGCAAGGATACTCAGAAGTTTTGGAAGTCAGTTTCCATATACATTTAAGATGAGACTATAGTGATAACTCATGTAATCAGTATTGTTGGGGCATCTGTGTGTTTGGAATTACCTACTTTGCCATTTACTAAAGGTTATTCCACTTCTGCAAGGAAGTTTACCAAAGCAAATGATCTCTTCCCAAGAGACAGAGAGGGCACCCTGGGCCTGTTTTTAAGGACATTAATTTTACTGGACGAGGTTTCTTTAATTAATTTTTTTATTTTGCAGAAAACAGTACTTCTTAACCAAATACAAATATAAAATCCATCATCTGGACCATCATCTGTACTTAGAAACAGCATGCTATGTTGGCCGAATTGCTTATCTCCAATGATGTTAATAAAGCAGGATGGAAAAGGAAACTTTATCCTCCCCAAATAATACATGAAAAAAGTCACAGACATTTAAAGAAATAAAATAAAATTTGAAATGTAAAACATCAAAGGTGGTGCTTAGGAATAATGAAACTGTAAGAAGTTAAACACAATCAGATTTAAAGAGATAATGATAAAAATGAAAATCTGAAATCTCTTGCCAGTAGAATAAACCTAGGCTAGAAAGATGAATTCAATATTTCCTGCAAATAAACAGTAGTTTCTAGAAATAGAAAGAGCGGATGTGCAAGACAGAAAGTTCCAGAGGATCATAAGTGGAGATGGCCAAAGTATGACTTTCTGTTACTCATTGGGATTAAAGATGAGGAGTTGCGACCCCCTTAGGTGACTGAAGTTTTATTAAACTGACACAGACCATAGTTTAACACATCCTTGATGGAATATACATGTGCTCATTTCTCAGATATAATCTGAATTAAAGTGCTTTGTAAAGCACTAAACTAGCATCTCTTCAAGTATATTCCAAAGAATCAGAAACCTACAAGATACTTATTGAAAAACCAAACTACTTTTGTTCTATTTCATACTGTTTCTCTCTTACATATTCACAACATCCGTTAAAAAGTCCTGCGCTACAATTACTCTGAGAAGTCCAGCACTGTAATTACTTTTGTACTTTCTGTAATCAATATTTCCCAAATTTATCTGAGAACAGAAAGCATTCTTATTTGTCAGAATTTGGTGAATGTTACATTGGAAAGAGGCAAGGTATAATCATTATTCTACTGGAACATTCTTAAAAGACAAAATTTCCATGCGTATTTCAAGTGTCCTGGACTGAGGGTTCTCAAAGGGACCATCTCAGATTTCTTATCTCTGCCAGCGACATTGGTTTGAGGATTCTTTCGTTGCTGGTTAAGCAAAGATTAACTATATTCTTATTCCATTGTGGGGATTCTACCTACTGTAAAACCCCCGCAGAATCATGTAAGTCCCTTCCACTGTGATCTTCTTGGGTTCAGGATGGAGGCTTGCAAACTTGCCTATTGCTTCCCTCTCTCACTTCCTACCTGGCATTTTTTATCACTGGCATGTGCTTGCAGGAAAGGCAATCCTAAAGAGGAAGAAGGAAAGAAAATTTAGAGCAAGTGCCTTCTTTTAAGGAAAGCAGCCTTAGCAAAAATGTCACAAATTAGCTACTATATCAGGTTCTCAATTCTTTCCTGATTTCCTCAGGTGCCTGCACTTGGCTCTCCAAAGCCTTTCAAACTTTATTTTCCTTTCTTTGATTGTTCTGGTAGCAAGATGAAATTCTAAAGGAAATGCATCATAAAATTTATATTTGGGCAGTCTTATCAGCATTGGACATGCATAATCTTTTCTTGCAAAGTTTTGCTATGAAATTGCACACAAATTTGTTTCTTAAAAAAGAGAAGAGAGAGAGAGAGAGGAAACCCTCTATGTTTCTATGGTGTTTGATGTCTATTTATATGTTTCTTAAAGATAAAGCATTTATTCTATGCATGATTTGAATTTTATGCATCTCTTCTCTTTGCCTTAACGGAAGTGAATTCTTATTGCATATCCAAATTTCACACTCAATTTATTCTGCAGAGTAACTCCCTCCCTCCAGATGGGACTATAAACCAGTAGAAAGAAGTTTTTAAGTGTTCCTAATTGAATATACGGAATCTACTTCTGAAATGAAATCAAAAGCTCAGGGGAGAACACAGAACATCATTGGCAGAGGACACTAATGTCCACAAAACAAAACACATGTGTTGGTGCCAAGATGGGTTGGTAAACTTTAAGGCTGTGACTGCATCACCAAGTCACAGAGAGGACCAGTGCATGACAGGACACAATGGAAGAAAGAGTAGCTCATGAGGAACAAAAAGGTTTTTCCAGCTGCTTTGAAAGCTCTTGGAGATCAAAAAAGAGGGAGTTCTAATGGCCTGGCAGTATGAAAAGGGAGGAGAGTGACTACAAAGCCAAAGAAAATAGGCCCAAGCATTGGGTAGATTGAGAACTAAGAATGAGTTGCATCACACCCAATAAGGATCCAATAATTTACTAAGGATCCAATAATTAAAACAGGGCAAAAACTGTTACCTGCTTAAGAATGTGTGAGTGGGGATGGGGGAGGTTTCTACAAAACATCTTGGACAATGCTATTTGCAAGCAGAAGAGGTATCTACATGGGATCCAAAATAATACTAATAATAGTAACAATAATAATGCTATCCTATAACAATTACTGAATGCCTGCTATGTATCAGGAAATGGAGCTAACTCTTTGAATTTATTATTTAATTTGATTCTCACAGTGACCCTTGAGGCCAAAATTCTGTCTCTTCATGTTTATGGTCATATGAAAGGTGCTAAATAAATATTTATTGAATTTAAAACAACATTGCCTTGATGTGGTTACCATTATTTTCTTTCTTTTACATAGGAGAAAACTGAGTCTCAAAGAGACTAGAAGTGGTTAGGAAAGTACACAATTAGTAGCTGCAGAGAGAAAGTCCTTCTTGTTTGGGACAATGGTTGGGTCTTAAGAGTGGGAGCCATGACTGTGGACATAGCACAAAGCCAGGGAAGAAGAAAGAGCCACAAAGTCAGAAGTCTGAGCTCATTAATAACTGCATGACATACTAAACTCTTTGCTGACCTTAGTTTCCTTATCTGTAAAATGCAGGAATTAAAATTTATCTTATTCAATCGGAAACATTTGAGATTATATAAATAAAATGGTATTAAAGTGTTCAAAACTGGTAAATCACTTTTTATTCTCTGTAATGACACTAACAGTCCTAGTTACCTAGAGTTCGTTGGGTGGCATTTCATTGTATGACCATGTGAAAATAATAGTCACTTGGGAACTTGATTTTTTTAAATTAGTTTAAATAGTGATAGAGCTTTGGAGGGCAGGATATGCAAGGAATGAGCACAAGGTGGGTAAACCTTGATGTAGGGCAAGAAAAAAGAACCATAGAGTATTTATTTGGTCATTAAATAAAGAAGGGACTTGAAATCTAATGGTTCTGCTAAAAACACCCCAACAGCTCTGCAAGCTTAGTACCCTAAAGAGGAGGATATTTGATCTCTAGGGAGTGAGACACCTGAAAAAAAGAAATGGAATATTAAAGAGAAGGTAGGAGATGGGGTGGGGGGTGTTCACACTTTCACAGAGATCTCTCAATTTATGTTTCATCACAATTTATGAGTTTGCCTTCTGTTTTTTGCATACTATGAATGCCATACTAATATTAAAAACTCCTAGGACATTGTACAACAGGGCAGTGAATCACATCAAAATGACAATATTTTTAGTTAGCATTTCTAGAAGGACTGCATTCAGATATGAGAGGCCATAGTTAGCACCTCACCCCCAGCCTTCTAGCATCCAATTTGCATCCAGTTTTGCTTACTTACTAGCTAAAGAAAAGACTAGCTTTACACTGAAACCACTCCAACATGACAGGGGAAGGCCATTTAAAAAGAAATAATGTATTCAACAGTAAAATTCTTGCCTGTTGAGGTCACCTCACCATCCTTCCCCATTCTATTTGGGCTTACTGGCCGGAGACTACTTTAATTCATTTTATAGCAGAAATGCTCAATTTATTATAAACATTTGGTTTGCATAGAATATTTGTTAAGTTTATTAATCCATCACATAGTCTTTCTAAAAATATGATGAATGAGGTAGCATAAAATGTCATTCTTTATACACTTTAGGTGGTTTAGCAATTAATGCGTTGAGCCTCTGTGGCTCTTCTGAATCAAAGGCTGTTTTCTGATATGGATCCATCTTGCCCACGTCATCTGTGGAATTACAAAACATATGATAACTCCAAACATTTGACAGCGTTATTTCTATCAGGTTATAACCCCATTTGATAAACTCAAATCAGCAGCAAAACTACACCAGATTAATGAAAACCCATCAGAAAGTACGCCATGTCATTTCATTTCTGGGGAATTACAGCTAAGAAACATTTTAAAAATTCACCAAAAAATGGGGCAGCCTTTTTAGAAGTGTATTTTATTTAAAGTGACTGGGGAGAAAAAAAAAAGCCACCCGCAGATTGAATGTTCATCACATTGTGTCCAAGAAGCTGCAGCAGGAACAAAATAAAATGAAATGTGTTTTCCATAGATGAACAATAGTGTCTTCAATTATAAAAGAGTAAACTGATAATAAAATCCCAGAGACAAAGAAGTAATACGAACACACGGCTCCCTGCTTACCGTATACACAACATAGAAACAAGTTATACTCTATTGCACATAGAAAGAGACAGGGGAAGAAGGTAAAAAAAAAAAAAAACAAACAAAAAAAAGATCGAACATGAAAGAATACATATAAGCTGTATGTTTTACTACACTAAGCTCATGTTACATTCAAAAGATAATTTCACGTCTAAAAATGGTTTAACCCAATAATGAGGCAAAAATTCTGACTTGTATGTAATTATTGAAGAACGTTAGCACCATCTTTTTTTTAAGAAGATAAAATTGTTATATTCAGATCCTGACCTTTTGCCATGCAATATAAAACCATTAATAAAAATTTATTTTAACACCAAGACCAAAATGCTCTGAAATATCAATTTTAAAGGATACTTTCTCCTGTATCCTTTATTATAAATGTTACGCAGACAAAGGCAGAAACCAAAAATCAATTTTTAATATATTTCTTCCTACCACAGGGCATGAGAAACATTAATGGTTTCTGCATCTACATGGTTACAATTATTAGCTTTGCCTTTCTAACACAGTGCTCATAAAGTATGCTCAGCTTACAATCTGGGGGATGGGGGTGCTATTCTTAAGGTTTTCCTGGATGAAAGTTAATAAGCAATAATCCAGGATCTGGAGAGTCATGCCATTACTTGCTTCTACTATCTAGCATTCCGATATTTACACTATCACTTACACGGAGATAGCAGAACAACTTAAAACTTAATGATCCCAATTCACAACCCTGCAGGGGGGACAAGAAGCTGCTGTAAACCTATTGAGGGATGTTGCCATGGGTCCTGGCTGTGCAGGGAGAAAAAAAATAACCACTCAGACGGTTTTGTTTCACCTCTGTTCAGTTACCCTCAGCATGGGCTTGTGCACCCTCTTCTCTCTCAGTGTGCAATGTCTTTAGGGCTACTGCTGAGGACAGGTGTAGTGGACAACTCCATTTTCATCTGCTCATTGCACCTGATCTCTTTGGAGAACCACTCCTTTCTCTATGGATGATCTTATTGGGACTACTAACAAGGGTGCATGACTCTCTCCCAGCTATGAGGTAAGCACAGGAATCAGCACACTGGAAAGATTGTTTTATAGTTACTCATGTATGGACTCCTCAAAATGCTCTGGCCCTACTTTGTTGAAGCTTAGTTCTTCAGGTTTTCCTGTGGTTCAATAGCTACCTGATAACCTTTCTTTTCTGTTTTGATTAATTTAACCAGCATCAGTTCCTGTGGCTTGAATTCAAACTACCAGCCAGCAAAAAAGGGAGATACATGGCTTGGTCTTTATTTTCTTCCAAAGTCACTTTCAGTAGTGTCATTTATCTGCTGAGGTATCTTCAGGAGCTCCCCTTTCTCTATGGTTTGAAAAATTATAATTCTGCGAGGCATTCAAGGTTCTTGTCATTTGGTCCCACCCGGTCTATGTAAACTCAGCTTTTACTTTGCACTACAGGGAACTTGCTGTTTGTGTAAAGTCATTTTTCTTACTTTACCTCTATTCTGAGAATATACATGTTCTTTTGGCCATTTTACTTAAGACATCTCCTCATATTTATCAGTCATGATTCTTAATCGGAAATGACACAACCCACTTGTTCCAGTTTAGGCAGAAAAAAAAACTGATCAAAGGATATAAAGCACTTTCCAGAAACTCCAGGAAGAGTAGGGCATCAGCCTGGAGGCCAAACAACCAGGAGCAGTACCCAAATATCATTTCAGAGCAGCTCAGTGGGGACCCAAGGTATTCAAGCAGGCCAGAAACGTCCTACCATGCAGGATAGATCCTAGATCCTCTTCCCCTGCTGCATCTCGTAGTAGGTTCTGAGTGTAGCCTATGTTTCAGGTAATTTGCTTCCAAACTGAAGTCTCACATGGGTGCATCCTAGAATCCCAGGAGCCTGGGAAACAACTCAGATCACATGCCTGCACCCTAGAATCCCAGGAGCCTGGGAAACAAGTGTCTGTCTTCTGCCTTCAGGGAGGCATGAATGCATAAGGTGCTGGGTGACCATGAACTTGACAAATGTCCACTCTTCTAACCTTTATGGTCCCACCTCCTCCATAAGACCTTCTTCAAAGTTTCTAATATGTAATGTTGTTCCTTGTCTCTGAACTCCTTTTAACATATTAGCTCTATCACATATGTTCTGTTTGACTTAACACATTTAAGTCACATTATAATTTGCAATGAACTTCCATACATATCTCTTTTGATCTTTCCAATACCCTGTCAGTTGAGTATCCCACATGGCTCCCTTCTATAGAGGAGGCAGTGGAGTTTTAGTAAAGGCGAGTGACTTGCCCAGCTTACTATTCAAAACACAATGTACACATTATACTCAGTAAATACACCATGAGAGCAGGAGTCAGGAGCATTCTTTGAGTACCTGTTTTCCCAAATTACTGAGCTTATACCTAGAACATAAACAACATGTACAAAGGGAAAAAAAAATTATTTACTTTTCAATTTACAGAACAAAGTTAAAGAGCATAGCTGGTCATGGGACATCAACTTTTCAAGGAAGAGGAGAAGAAAAATTTCCAAGGATACCATTGCTGTAGAAATACCCAGTATGTCTCCACTTATGGCCACAGAAACCAACTGGGCAACTGGAAGGAAATTAAGTATCGGCTGGAAAAGAAAGTTTCCTGGAAACCGAGATCAGCATCATCTATCAAAGAGAAGGGGTAATGAGAAAGAAAGGAGTTTCACAGTGCAGACAGAGGAGACACACTTCCAAACCCTTTAAAGATGACTCCAGAAACAGAAACCAAAACCTCCTATATGCAGAAATGCTGTAATCCTTTTAACCTTTGTAATTTTTTCATGTGTATGTTTTTTTTTTAATCATTATGGAGGTTTTTTTTGTTTTGTTTTGTTTTGTTTTACTTTGATTTGGTTGATCACAAAGTGATCATCAGTAGAATCCTGTGTATGCACTTTGTGGCCACAAGGAATGGGGAAGCTAAGTAGGTGTTGGACCTAGTAAGAAGACAAAGCCCAGGGAATGGATGAGAAAAGGAAATTACAGAAAAGGAAAGCAGAAGAGGTTGGGTCCTAAGGCATGAAAATGTAAGGCCAAGATTGAGAGCTAGAATTAACCAGAAAAAGAGCAAGATGTTTAGACTCAGTTACATGAAGACAATTATACCTTATCATCTCATTTCTCCCTGAACACTAAAGATGTATCCACTAATACCTTTAAGCAAAAGATACTTCTGAAAATCTCCTCAGAATGTGTCCCCTTCCCTCAAAATGTGCTTTTTATATTAGTGAGGAGGCAATTTTAAATGCTGTAACAAAGAGCTCCAGTCTAACAATGGTTTAAACAAGAGAAAAGTTTCTCTCACATAGCAGTTCATATAACACACAGTTCTGGGCTGAAGTGTTAGGTCCATTCCAGGTACTTGGCCTGAATGATCCTGGGTACTCAGCTATCCTCAATATACTGCTTTCAAATCATGGTTTAGAGGGCCAGAGAGCTACTGCAGAGCCTGCCATCATGACAGCATTCCAGCCAGTGAAAACAGAAATATGACAACGTAATGGACACATTTCTTCCTCCTATGGGAGGTGCCTGGAATCTGAAAACATCATGCACACTCATTTGACTAGAAAGGCAAAGAAATGTAGTCTGTACCTGGGCAGTTGGCAGCTCAGTTAAAACTCAACGATGTTATATTAAAAGTGAGAAGAAATGCTGGAGGGACAACCAGCAGTGTTTACCAACAACCTACAAATAAAAAGGCTTTGGTAAAATCCTGGTTCTGCCACTGACTGACTGCTTCACCTTAAACAAGTTATTTATCCTGGTTAAGTTTTCATTATTGCATCTATAAAGTGGGGATTAAAAAACACTCACCACAGAGAAGAGTTGTAGAGATTTTGTAGGGTAATGTCTATAAAGTAGTTGGCCCAGAGAATGGCAGTTAATAAATAACAGTCATTAATATTTTATTATCATCTTTAACAAAAGTTGGCAAACTATAGGCCATGGACTAAATTCAGCTCATCACCTGTTTTTGCAAATAAAGTTTTATTGAAACATAGCCTTGCCCATTTTTTGCACATTCTCTGTGACAACTTTTGTACTATGACAGAGTTGGATAATTACAACAGAAAAAATATGGCCTGCAAAATCTAAACTATTTACTATTTGGTCCTTTACAGAAAAAGTTTGCTGGATCTTGACCCATAAAATCGAACAAACCTTATTTTTCTAGGTCACATATGTTGTTTCCTCAGTTGCAAAATGGATTCATTATACCTACTTCACAGCATTATTATAAAAAATAAAAGACAAACACTACCACAGTAGTACACACTCTACAACTTTTAATCCCGTCTTATTTCCCTTGAAGTATGGTCACCATTGCTTCTATGAGAACACTACTAAATACCTGAGAGACATCACAAGACAAAAATCAACTCTCCCATTATGATGTGCTCATGTGTTAAACCCAAATACAGTGCCTCTTAAACAGGTCACAACCATCCAAGGCAGCAACATCTCATGCTAGTCATGCCAGAGATTGCTGTGTGTGCCTTTAGTAGTTATCTGAAGTGTAAGTAGGGAAAACAGTGTCTACCTAAGCATAAGGGAGAAGTTGTCTATATCTATTATCTATCTGTCTCTATCTAGCTAGCTAGCTAATGTGGCCAAAAGAAATAATTTTGAATGGAAAGATGCAAAATCTAAGTCAAGAATTTATAGAAATACAGGATATAAAAAACATGGAACAATACCTTATGCATAGAAAGATGTATTAAATGAAGAGAAAGAAAGGAGGTAGAGAAGAAAAGATAAGAAAGGAGGGAAAGATGGAGGAAGAGAGATGGGGATCCTTTAGTAGTTTTCCAGTGTTTTTACAGTGAAGATGAAAATTCTTCCTGGTCTATCCTATTTCCCTCTATGGCTCACCACACACCACCACCATCTCTCTTCTTCTCTTCAGTCATGCTGCACTTCTTGAAGTTTCATATAATTGCCCATATCCCTTCTTCCATTATCATCTTTTATTCATCCTGTTCTATGTGGCCGACATAGTATTCTCTTACCTTCTTTGTACATTTCCTTTAGTAACAACATCTTAACACACATTCTAATACCTGGATATTTAGTCATTTACAAATTATATATACACATGCACAGTATAAATGTATATTCTTCTACAAAAATGCCAAAAATTTATTTTTTTATTTTTTATTTTATTTATTTTATTTTTTATTTTTATTTTTTTTGAGTTGGAGTCTCACTCTGTCGCCCAGACTGGAGTGCAGTGACCGCTCTCAGCCACCGCAGCCTTGACCTGCTGGGCTCTGGCAATCCTTCCGCCTCAGCCTTCCAAGTAGCCGGAATTACAGGCTTTTTTTTATTTGTATTTTTATTTTTTTTGAGTTGGAGTCTCACTCTGTCACCCAGACTGGAGTGCAGTGGCCGCTCCTGGCCACCGCAGCCTCG